>NC_090661.1:7854435-8149435 GCF_013368605.1 Nyctibius grandis
AGTCAAATGGAGCAGTGGACGTTCCAAATGTCTGCCAATTGCAGAGCTATTGCTGAGCTCTCAGTTTTGAGAACTAAGTTCAAGACTGGGCTGGTTTAGATTTTCCTCTCATTAACCTTCACTAGAACTCTTCCTCTCTAGCAATCTAATTTGAGTTTCAAAGTGTAAATGACATTCAAAATTACTTATGGTCAGTATCCTCGATGCAGCTTTCCTCTTACCATGTCTAACAAACTCTCGAACTGTCCCTGGTAATTAAATTGGAACAGTCTTTATTATGAGATGCGATGGTCTGGCTATGCAGGCCCTCATATATTTCAATGACTTGGCCTCGTCGGTTGCCTTTTTGTTCTCTTCTAATCCTGACAAAGTCTCTGTCTAGTGATTTCATGACCACCAACAGGAACTGTTTCTTAATACCTTTATGAATTATACCTTCTTCTGAAAACTACTTTGGCTGTAGTTCATATATTCAACTAAATGATATGGCATACTAAGCTACTCATATGCCCTCCCAGTGGCAGAAGACTGACCTATAGTTAAATTTGTGACCCAAGTGCTGGAGACCTAAGTTCAATGAATATTTAACTACAGACACTCTGGGTGAACTTTCAGAAGTCTCTCTCTGTTCTCTCTTTTTTTTCACATGACCTGCAAATAATTTACTTCCTTTTAACAGAATGCAGGAATAACACTACTGTGTTGTTTGAATATAAATGAAGCAAAACATACAAGTATCACAGACAGTCAAATGGACAGGTGGGATTTGGGATGCTAGACAATGAAACTTTTCCAGCCAAGTGATCCATTCAGTGACACATGGAAGGTCCTTAGCCCTTCAAATAAAGACCATTCATGACAGAAGAAATGTCAGTTCTGAAGCTTTTTCCTCAAATAATCCCTGCCAGACATGACTGTAGACATAGTATTCAACTTTGTGTTGACATATTATAAAGGCTATCATAATAAAAAGAAATTACAATAAATACAGGGAAAATCCTTGCCTACTTCTAAATACTAATTTTTGGCATCCAGATTTGCTTAATTTCTGTAGCAAGTAAAAACATGTAAGATGTAGATATGTTAATTTCCAGCAGTATAAAAATTTCATTTCTAATTTTTTACTTATAATGCATATTTTTCAAGACCATCCAATTTGTTTACAGTCAAGTTTTCTAAATGTTCCCCTGTTCAAATTTTATTAATTGATTTACTGTACCTCTTAACTATCTCTATATCTTTCTTTTGTAAAAGATATACACTGTGACTCTATGACTATGGCCTCTCAAATCACTCATCATAAGCATTATTAATACCAAAGAAACACTGTGTTTGGGTGGTTTTTTGCTTTATTATTTTCATTAGAATCAAAATTCTTCCTCTAGAGTCTACTTTCAAGATCCCTTTCACAACTTCATGAGCACAGCACGCAGATTCAGATCTATTCTCTGGACTAATCCTGACCTGCCATTCACGTCTAGGGGAGCAAAGCAGATGCCTGCTAGTTGAGAATTTGTGAGAGTTGCTTTTAACACATAGATTTAATTGACAACTTTGAAGCTAGAGAGTCATAAACAGTGTAATGTATGTACTAGATTTACTGGCCAAATGCACAGGATGCTCTATGAACAGCAGAATGTTCAATACACAGATTATGAAACCTGAATAATAGATAGGATGGATAGTAGGCAGAGAAAGAAAGTAAAAGAAATTTGGTAGTAGGAAAAAATAAGAACAGAGATAAAAGATTAAGGAATCCACAATAAGCAAGGGAAACAATGACAGAAACTATTAGAGACAGAATTGGAATAGATAAGAGCAGAAGAAAGAAGAGTAGAAATTGAGTGGCACTAAACATTTAAGACACAGGGGAGGGACAGAGAAGATAGGAAAGACAGACAAATAAGGTTCAGATGTTAACAATGAAAGAAAAAAGAAAACATTTAATAGGCTCCGAGATGCCAGTTGTTGGACATTTAAACACTCCATTGGAAGAAGCCAATAAACCATAGCCATCTCAGAAAATCCAGATGTTATCCAAAATATTTGAGAGAGGAGCTAATTAAAGTCATGTCATTCTTGACACAAATCATACACCTTCCTTGCAAAGTGGGGGAGCTGAAAAGTTGTGGTTTGATGGGAACTAAAGAGTAGGGCTGGAATAAATATTTGTCAGATGTCAATGACAGTACAGTCAGCACCTGAAGAATATCTAATTTGATCTTCATAATACTGCTAGCCTTTATCCAATATCTTTACTTTGAAAGACTTATAAGTAAGCAAGACTCCCAAGGATCATTTCTTTCTTATCCTAACTGTTCAATATGTCATTAATTTCTTTACATTTGGACATTTCTACAGTTTTAGTGTAAAAAGGGTTTTAGTTCTGACTTATGGCTAAAAGTAAATTAATATAGAATGCCTTTGACAATGCAAAATGTTGCATGCTCTCAGAGCTCATAGAAGTATAATTCAGCTGTTCTCTCATGCATTGTGTCTGAACACTTCCACGGTAAAGTTTCAGAATTCAAAGCATTTGATGACTAGAGAAATATCAGAAATAAATGTCTTAAAAAACATATATTGAAATGTATCCTATTTGAAGTCTCCTATTAGTGCCATAATTCATTGTCTGTCCAGTTCCATTTTAATCAGGATGCTTCTCAAAAAGTAGAAATAAAACAGGTTTGTACCCCTTGGCTCTCCACAGCACAGGAGAATTTACATCAGAACCACCTTGAATATTTGGCTTAAATCCACCAGTCACCTTAGTTACTTCAGGCACTTTTGAGTCTTAACTGCTTTTAGTGTATCTTGTCTTTATATAGACCATAGAGGGGAAAAAAAGACATTCCCAGACAGAAAAAGTATAATTTGGTCCTGGATGGTAACACATATATGGCGAATTATGCTGAGGATGGACTTTCATTAGTACATATGTATATACGCATATACATACATATATATATATATATAAAAACATACAACTACTTGTGTAAGTCAGAAAAGCCAAAATATGGAGCATCTTTAAAGAGGCGTAAATTGATGAATCTCTTAATATCTTTACAAGTTAATCATGGAGTTAAGTAAAGAACACACTTGTCCTGACTTAGCAACAAAATGGGTATCCAAATAGCTGCTCTGAATTGCATTGGAAGCTCTTTACATTCTGTGCTTCCTCATCACTAAATTAAAGGCATTTCTGTTTGTCCATGTTTAGAGCTTCTACATACTACAGAACTAACTACAATCAAGTTAATTAAATTTGGAATTTAAAAGTTATTTTCAGAAGATATTTAAATATTTTATGTGTCAGAACCAAAACAAAATAAAACAAAACAAATCTTAGGTTTTTATCGCTTTGTGTTTTTTAAACCTTTGAATGACATAGAACTGGAACGAAATAAAATGAAAACAATCTTCTTTTTACAACCAAATAACCAAAAATCTAGAAGCAGGAAAATGGAACACACGTACATTAAACTAACTATTGTTCTGCTAGTATTTCAGGTGAGATGATGATCAAGCATGAGTTCATTAAGCTTCTTCAAAACATAGTCCTACCTTCTTGTTCATTTACTCTTATTTATTCTTCAATACTATAAAAGTACACACACATGCACAGTTTGAAGACACTTCCCCTCTCAATTAAAAATATAAAATAGATAGATTTTTTAGCTGTTGCTGTAGAATTTCTCTTACCAGGCAAAAGCAAAGAATGATCGATCAAACCCTCTGCCTCAATACACCAATATCAGTGTAATGCACAGAGACTTTGAAAACCTGGTATATCTGGTGTTATAACACTTTCATTTCCAGCTTCTCACAGACTTTGTTTTCTCTCTAAGACAGTAATTTTATGTTTCCAGTCAAATCACCCAAGAGCATTACTTGTTTGCAGCTGCTATTTCAGTATTAAATGCTTGCAATGCTAAAAGTGGGCATGTTTGTGTAAATACTCTTGAAAAGTGAAGAAACTGCAGATAAATGAAAGCAGCTGAATGATAACAGCAGGGATAAAAGAAGAAAAAGCCATTAGTGAATTCATTAATTTTTACCTCTGGCATTTAGTGCTTCTGATTAATGGCTTTCCTGTAGACTGCTATTTTCCTCTCAGATATTAACATGCAAAATATGTGGCGTATAAGAACACAGTGTTATTATTATTTGTGTGTATCCAAAATCACTAAGATATCAGGGATGAAGTCAAAATGCGGACAAATAAAACAGTTAATTTTTTGCACACATTTCATCTTATGAAGAAGGACAGCTCCAGAGCATACTTGCACCTCTAAAGTTTAAATGTGCATTCAGAAACAAAAATGCCTTGTTTCACATCACCTGTATGCATTTCACAAGATAGAAAGCATAGATGGCAAGTTCTGCTACAGCCTGTGGGTGCTGGGGAAAAACAGCCTGTAAAACATCACAGAAGTCTACAGGAGGGAGATGTACTGTGTCCAGTTCTGGGCTCCTCAGCACAAGCGAGCCATGGACATACTGGAGAGAGTCCAATGAAGGGCCACGAAGATTACTAAGGGCCTGGAGCATCTCACGTATGAGGAAAGGCTGAAAGAGCTGGGACTGTTTAGCGTAGGGAAGAGAAGGCTCAGGGGGAGCTTGTTGATATATATAAATAGCTGAAGAGGGGGTGCAAAGAGGACAGAGCCAGGCTCTTTTCAGTGGTACCCAGTGACAGGACTAGAGGCAATGAGCACAAAATGAAACCCAGGAAGAGCCATCTGAACATCATGAGACACTTTTTCGCTGCGAGGGTGACTGAGCACTGGCACAGGTTGCCCAGCGAGGTTGTGGAGTCTCCATCCTTGGAGATATCCGAACATAGATGCTCAGGTGGCAATTCGGGTAAAATTTCTGGTACAAAGTGTAGTTCTTGCTTCTATACTGATAAGGTATAAATCATTGCCACTACACATTTGCTCTATTTATAGCTTGGCCAGATTTTCAGTTCAAAGCTGCTGTTTTCCATTATGGATAACTAAGAGGTCACCAGTCTCATTGCTCTTCTTCCATCTACAACTCCTTGTCAAACCCTTCCTCCTATTTGTCTCTTGTATGTGTGCCCTCTACCTCCATATTCTTTTTCAGATCTCATTTTTTTCATTGAAAAATTAAAAGGATATAATCTTCTCCCACTATTTTGTTCTCCTATGACCTATCACCACCTCCTGCATTTCTGAGGTTAAATTTTCTGACCAGTTTCTGACCTAATCTTCCAAAACTTATGTTACTAGTTTTCCTGTCTGTTTATATTTTACCATTTAGTCTAACAATATTTTTATTTGCTTATTATAAAGAACCTAAACTGGCATAATCCATTCTTTCCTAGTATTCCCCACCTTCATACTCTCTGAAATGCCTATCCCTTTGCATTCTAGACCCTCTCCTCTCCTTTCATGAGATATAGGACACTGGAAAATGTTGTCCCAGTCTACAATAACCTTTTCTTGACTACTACTCAATCTCGCTATACTATTTTCATCATCTTCCCTCTGTTGAGTGATTTTAGTCTGTAAATTCTTCGTCAAAATCTTGTATTCAGCCATTTTTAATTCTCCAGCCAAAATGACCAACTCCTTCCAGCCTGACTAGAGAGTGAAATCTATTCTCATATTTCTAGACCAAATGTAAGACTCCTTAAGCCACTCTGTCACTATTCCCTAACATTGCACTTTTCTCTATCTTTTCTCAAATACATAAGAAAATATTAGCTTTTATTTTGGTAGCTCTCTTAACTTCGCCATCTTTAACTAGGCCAACTTGCTATATTATTATTACTTTATATATAATATATATGGTATATATGATATATATGTATAATGTCATATACATTATATAAAGTATTAATATTAATTAACACTTTCAACTGCTTCAAAGATCCTGTTTCCTCACTTTGAGGATACTTTTCTTCTCCCTTTTCTCTCTTACCCTTCTCCACTACACCAAAATGAAAAGTTTTGTTCGCATGCTTGACAGCTTTTGCTGTATCATTGTAATAATTAAAGGAAGGCTAAGAAAGAGGATAAAGAATTGTGACAAAAATAACCCGCAATATGCCTATGGCATACCACACTGAAGAATGACAAATACAGACCTGCAAACTTGTCTATTCCTGAAATGGTTGCTTAAACTTTGAATGCCAATACAGTAACATCATACAGTAGCAGAAAGGAGTCTAACCATTTCAGTGTCCTCTATTGTCTAATGCACTTTTTTTTTTTAATTCTGAAATTATTATTCTGAAAGTAAAACATTCAGAGCTAGGATGGTTAAAAAAACAAACAACAAAACTTATAAATTGATAACCACTAACTCTTAAGAATACAAGTATTTTTTTCTTCAAGGCAAACTACACGTCAGCACGGATAAATCTAGTTACCAGCAGTCTTTTCCTTGAAGATTAGTTAATCATTAACCATATACATTAAAGGAATACCTTCACATAATAGATTCTTCTCAGAACAGAATTATATATTTTCAATGTAAAATTACTCCAATCTAAAGTTAGGATGATGCAATTTTTTTTTACCATTTACAGTAAGACACTACAGAAAAGTTTGCAAATAGT
This sequence comes from Nyctibius grandis, assembly GCF_013368605.1. Taxonomy (NCBI): domain Eukaryota; kingdom Metazoa; phylum Chordata; class Aves; order Nyctibiiformes; family Nyctibiidae; genus Nyctibius; species Nyctibius grandis. The sequence continues at coordinate 7,861,025 of NC_090661.1, forward strand.
GGCAAAAAGGTAAATAAGAAGACTAATAGCCCACGTACTTTTCTAGCCAACTTCAATAAATACTTTCTCTTTTCAGCATGCCTGGAACTTAACAGAAATATAGGCAGGGTATAGAGAATGTCACATGGCAGATACTAATTGTTACGATTAAGGTCTAACAAGCATGCTTCCCTGCTGTTCTGAGAATGTCTCTGACTTTTGATCCTGACATCTGTGTCTTACAAGAATTTCACTCGGCTCTGACATTCCTTCTGATGTTGATCCAGGAATTAATGGATTGTGAAAAAGCTGGCAGGATATCATTTAAAAAATAGAATTCTTGGTGTACAACTGATGAAAAGGTATCAGAATTCACATACTTTGTGTCTGATACCAATACACTGTGTCTATATGCATGCATTTGGTATGAAGCAATATCTCAAAACTGAGGACAGAAAATAAGATTTAGAAGGAAGCAAGAGCTTCATGTTATACTCATTTACAGTGTTTCTATTGTACATCTTCAGCATGTTACGAGATGAAAATTATCAATGATTTAGACAAATTCTGTGTAATGGAGATTCAATTGTTTAAAATCCCTACCAGCAAAATACATTATGATTAATTCTGATATAGTGCACAACTTGCGTAAGAGCCTTTTCAGAGAACAGCATTAAAGAAATCAATATAAATTACGAAAGAAGTTTCAGCAGAGCCAGCCATGAGCATGCTTACAGTGTGACATATGTTGTGTGGTCACCATCATACCATTTCAGTTTGGACACGTATTTAAGCTGGTCTGTGCTACAATGGTTTCAGGTTTAAAGGACCTATGAGGAAAAAAACCCTCAAACTTTAAAACATTTAATATCAAAAGTTAAACCGAGATTTTTTTCTGGATGTGTTTAAGACTGAAGAATTACATACAGAACTGAAATTTTACACATCAGAGAATATTGCCTTGTATTTCATGGTTCTGGATAATTACTAGATGCCAGTGGACAACTTAAACATAGCTTAGAGTCACTGACATTAATGTGTGACAGGCAGTATTACAGAACATATTTAGCAATTTTAAATGAAAAAGTAGAATGATATTTGAAAAAAACCCATAAAAATAAAATTCAGGATTATCACAACAGGAAAGAAGCAGTGCCCTCTTTAAAGTAAAGCTAAAAATGTTTTTCAGTATGAAATAAAAAGAAATGGAAGGAACTATAAAAGTAAAGATTCAACAAGTCAAAAAGAAACTAAACTCAGTTGTCAAATACTGTCCATTATAAATAGTGAAAATATTAAGGCTATATGGTTTAACCATCTCCTCAAGCAAGTCAACAAAATTTCAAATCAAACACTGACATCATTATTTATTGAGTTAAATTTCTGGTATTCACATCTATATTTCAGTGGTTTAGATGTTTTAGGAAAATTTCTTAAAATTCAAAGGCATAGGATATTTTGACACAAGTCCAGACACAAATGTTATTAATAAACAAATGTAATTAATAAAATTAATAGTACAGAATACCTATAGTTATTTAGCCACTCATGCCCAATATACAAGCATTGGAAGTACTTGTTTTAAGGAGCATGAAATTATCCAAAATAAGTAACATATAATCAGAGTCAATTTATGAGAAGCCAGTTTATATCTCAGATATTAGAAATCAATATGTGAAAAAAGCTTAGTGACTTGCAAGTTGCGTGCCTCTTACCAGTGCTTATTGCAACTCTGTTGTTGTTCGGCTGCATAGAATTTACAAAATTCTAACAAGTATACCAGAATTCTAACAAGATGCAAATACATGTCTTAAACATTTATAACATTAATAGTACATCTAGGGAATCCATTAATGGTTTTTTTAACTATATTATTGAAGACATCATGTGATTACTGTTTTTTTTTTAAGGGAAACATATATGCCCTTAAGCACTAATATTTTTATTATTTATGTTCGATGCTATTTAAATTTACTGTTCTATTTTTCATTAAGAGTTCTAGAATTTGTTTAACAAAAAAAAAGAAGAGTAAATAGCACACAGATGAGGAAATTAAACAATGAAGAGACAAAAAAGTACAGTGAATAGTTAAAAGGCTGGATCACATTTAAGATGGGGAAAAACAAAAGGCAAAGCTTTAAAATCTGGAAAAGTAAGGCAGGGGTGTGAAAGTGTGATGTGTGACAGGTGGGGTAAAATGAGACAGTTGGGAGGAAAGAAATAAAAATGAAGAGCACAAATTAGACAAGACATTCATTTTAAGCCCTTAACAGGCTGGATCTCATCGTTGTCATCAGACAGGAAATGTCAGAGCTGGCACATTTGTTTTTTCATGCTTTTTACTTGTTTTAAAAAAAGTCTGTGTCTTACAATACATAAAAAGTCTATTTGCTTTAAAGAAAAACACATCTCAATTTGTCCCCATTTTTTTCTCCTGCTCAATCTTTAACAAACTTCAATTCTATTATATTGGAAACTACAATAATTATAAGGTTTAATACTTCCATTATATTTTGAGTTATTTTATTTAATACCCGAATAGGAGTTGAATTCTTTAAAAATAACTAAACTTTGCACTTATAACTACAGGTGGGTTTCTGGAGGAGGTGAGTATTGCATAAGACCACATGTAGTAAGTGGTATCTCACAAATACAAACAAACCCTCACTGTAAAGTTCAGCATTTTTGAAGGAATGTATATATTCTTTCCAAAAATAAATGAACACAATTATTATGTCAAAAAAAATTTTCTAAACTGGTTTTCCAATTAATGGAAAGAACTTAAAGGTACATAGTTTATTAATATAGGCTTTACTAAATTTTTGGAAAGGATATATGGGACCTGAAAATAATGGCACTATATGTTACCAGTCTTCTCTGTATATTTTCTTGTAATTTATAATTCTCATTACCATTTTTATATGCTCTCAGTGAAAGCCAAATGGATGGAAAGTGGAAGCAAAGCTTTTGGATTTTACACATGGAGGTAAGTGATAAAAAAGAGCAAGGCAGGGAAGGATCAGATATGGGATTTAGAATGGACACAGTGTGTCTAACAGTACTCCTACACCTATTTCCAACAGTGAATGGACATTTAAAAAAAAAGAAACAGATCAAACAGATCAGGTACAGAGTGATACCATCCAATCTCAGACAGACAGGGATTTCCAAATCCAAGGGCTGAGTTCAGATCATCAAGTTTAAAGCCATCAGTAGACCTATCCACCATGAATATTTTTAATTTCTGTTCTCCTCTGCTTGTAGTTTAAATAAAAGTATTGTCAATCACGTCTTTAGTTTGGGCCATTTCCACATTCTATGAGAAAATCTAGCAAATAAAGATTCAACAAGCTTTATCAAGCTTCAGTTTACTTCCCTAAAAGAACTGATGCCATTGTTATGAAAATCTTTTCATGTGTGCTTATTTTGAAAGCTTCTAAACATTGCCAGGATGTTCAGTTATTAAACTTGTCTTGGAAGCATATTGGGTTGATGGTTTGCATTCACAGAAAAAGTAACATAAATAAGCAAATCTATTATACTTTGAACCTTTTACTCTCATATTACACCAAAAGAAGGCAATAGAATTTAAATAAAGAAGATATTGAGCCCTCTGCAGTACTGTACTTCTGGATTATATAATTTCTATAGATGCACACATTTTCTCATTTCACATTTCTCTGAAAACTAATTAAAATATCCACTGCATTATACTAGATTTCATAATCTTAAGCCATTATACACTCTATTCTGTTGTATCTCAACATGTCTCCATTTTTATTTACCTCTCTTCAGATTGCACAAGGTAGACGTGGTATTATTCTCATTTTGCAGGAAGAGTACTATGGTCAAAAACCAAGGTCAAAACCAAAAAAAAAAAAAACCAAACAAAAAACCCCAAACTGAGGGTAGATCTGGAGAACAGGGCCTTGGAGCTGCTGAATAACATAAAAAGCAATGGACTTGGAAGACTTTCAACACATCTACCAATCAAGTCTACTTTAAAAATAGAGATAATTGACACCATAAAGTATATTTGAAACATCTAGAAATGCCATAGTCAAAGATACTGCAGGACTCTGAACTGAGAAGCAGTAGCTACAAGACACAGTCTTTATTGATAGAGCAAACACTCAGGTCCATGAGCCTCACATTAACTGAAAACAGGGAAATTCTTGAGACAGTAAAATAGTGGAAGAATCATCTCTCATCACAGTAATCAAAATAACAGGTCTTGTCTCAAGTCCAGCTCTACAATGCCTCCAGATTTTAGTGTATTATCTGGAGTCATTGCACGGGATCCCTTCAGAGGAAAAAGTTAGACCTACAGTATAAATTGCAGACCTACAGTATAAATTGCTGGGATACCTGCAATGGGCCAGCTCTTGTCCAAGTCCCTGTGGTAAAAATATCTGATGAAGCAATTGGTTTCCTTTATCTCTAAGAGGCTAGAGTATGTTTGGATACATTTATTACTGCAGTCAGGGGTGCACCTACCTGCTCTTTGACCAATACTAACTCCTTTTCCCTACTGTAGAGTGACAGTCCAAGAAGCACATGGAGGATATGCTCCAAAAATGAGAGACTGTGATCATTATGGTTTCTTGAGTTGTTCACTCAGCATAGCATGACCAAAAATATAAACACTCTTTCACATATTTCTTCCTTCTGGTCTGGTATCTCCAACATTGTATCTCTATGACCTAGAGGAAAGGGGGCTTATTGTGACTACCTGGTAAGAGTGTCCTGTAGCTAGGTCATTTACTGTCCACTGTGTGTGCAGCCTTCTGTGCTTTAAGAGGGGAAGAACAACAGATAAAGCACAGGGAGTTCTAAGACCCATGTTGCAACAGTCCCTAGGGAACCACTGCCAGCTGGCATAGGTTAAAGCAACGCAGAGGCCTGGGGCTACACCGAAAATCAAAGAGCTATAACCATCTCCCTGACAGCCCCACAGTGTAAACTAGATACACAGAAGAATCCAGGTCTTTGTGCACGAGGGAGAAGATCAGTGTTTATTTATCTCATTTTCTGAAAGATTTTATATGTCAATACATTGAACAAGGTAAAAGCCATACCAAAAAGTGAAAAAGGTATAATATTTAGATATTTGACTAAGATCTATAAGATGATCTGATGCTTGCAAAAAAAAGAAGCTCGGATAGGTTCTCAAAACCTTGTTTCTCAGCAGATTTGTATGATTCAGAGAATCTAGTGGATTGAATGATTCCTAGCCAGGCACACAATAATGATTTACTTTGCCTGGAGACAGAAGAGAGTAGTTTTTCAAACTTCACCACCATTTATTGCCTTCACAGAGAGCACAAATGCACAGTGCTTTATAATTAATACTACTTGGCCTTGAATTAACAATAAGACGAGGATCTGAACTTCCCATAGCATCTTATAAAACCAATACATTTGAGTGGATCTGGAAACTTGCAGAAGGTGCTAAGCGTCTTTTCCCAGGCATTCAGAGTAGAAGCCAAGATAAAGATTGTAAAATTAAGCCAGGACAAGAAATATATAGACCAGCACTTACTGAATATGGTCATTCAGCTTCAGGATCAGCTGTTATCATGCCATGTTCCTGAATAACAGAGTGCTACTACCTTTCAGTTTGTCTCCTTGTCAGATATTTACTGCTCCAGTAAAAAACTCATTCTCCCCATCTCTTCTATTCAGCCATACTTATGGGACTGTCATCTATAAGTGTATTTGATTCCTCTATACTATTGAATCATTCTGTTGCTGTGGTAAGACTGAGCATGTGCAAGATGTGTCATGTTCAGTTGTGCCCTTTGTCTTTTTTAGTCATTGTTTGATCATGAGAAATACAGAACATGAGTACCTGTATTCTTAGCTGTGGCTGAGGAGCTTTTAACAGAGGTTTGAGGAATGTGGAAGGCACATGCAATGTTCCTCCTCTTGAGGCAGCTAACTCCGCCGGTCTGCTCTGTTATGTTAGTGCAATGTGATGACAATTCTTTTACTTTTCCATTGATAGACTTCTGCAGTGTCATCACGACTACCAAACAGAACATGCTCTCTGCCTCCCATAGCTACCTCTGGTTACTCTAAGTTTTACAAGTAGCACTTGAGTACAACCAGAACTTAATGCCTAGGAGCAAAATAGTTTGCATATTAAGAAATCAAATTAATACATTGAAATTATTTTCAGAACCGAGAAGAAAGAGACTAAAGGATCTTTATAAAAATTGCTGTCAAATGTAGTTAGAATATATTTAAGAATAAATGCATACATGAATAAAACATTACAAGTATAAATATCCATGGACATCCTTATTAATATCAAAATATCATAATTTGGAATTAAATTTAAGATTTAAATTACTTTATTTGCACTAATGAATAACACAATACATGCTTACAAGGTTATGGGAATGACCGTGTCATTGAAGGGTTAATGGCTCTAGTTATGGTAGAAATTTAAATATCATGGGGAGGCACCTCCTGACCCAGCCATCACTGAGAATTATGCAGATTCAAATAGGAGCCACACAGGCTTTGATTTCCCCCAAGGATTGATGAACAAGTACAAAATAATAGAAAGTGACAGGAAGCAGATGACTGAGGTCTAATTTAATGTCATTCTAAAAGACAATATACCTTAAATTGGCCTTAGGAAAATTATGGGTTACAAACAAGAGAACAGAAACATGCACTTTTTCATTTTAGTTCACTAATTTAAAAAGTAATCCTTTGAACAAGTGAACAGTGAAACAATTGTCATTTGGCAATGAAAAATTGCCAAACTTAAGTAGGCGTACTTTGTTTGCATAATTTGCAATTTATTGGAAAAGGCTGTAATCTTAAAAGGGAAACTTTATTAAACAAAATAATGAAGTGATCTGAAGGATTTTATGCATATATTAATTTGAGACTGTTATGAAGACAAAGAATTAATAGTTCTTAAATAGTATGATAAAACACAGTGAGGAAATGCTCAGGAAAAGTTTGCCATTTTAGTGAAGGAATAGCTACACATGAACTTATTTAGAAATTAAAGAAATCTATGCTGAAAAGATTATTCTAAAAATAAAGCTAGAACATTTTACTACTTTTAATTAGTAAGGATCACAAATGGCCTTCTACATGCCAAAGTTAGGCATAAACCATACTTTAATCCGAATCTCCCAGATTTCAGTAGATGCTGTATGTAATACTTACATCATTTCTCATTACAGAAGTTATAAATATCAAATTTGGATAATCTGAAACAATTCCATTTTACACCATAAATATTTGACACATATTTGTATAGAAACAGCGCTTGATTTTTTTTTACTTCAGAAATCATGCATAATTTTTTTTCAGTTCTTTATCAATGGAGACATCCCAAATCAGATACTTGCTCAATCATTGTCTTAAATTCAGCACTGATTTTTTCTCAGCTAGTATTTAAACATAGGGAATTTTGATAAACAATCATTCAAAACAGATTTATACAGCATCAAATTAAAAATCCTACATTCAGGTATAAAGCTTTGGAAAAGCTTACTGTAATTCTTCACAGCATTGTCAGAAAAGGTATGATGATTTTCTCTAAAAATTTGAGGCTGCTTAATTCGTTTTTTAAAAAGGGGCAAATAGCTGCTTTTAAAGCATGTACAAATACCCGATCACAGATCCCCTATTATGATCGACACAGGGAAAAGTGCATTGCGCAACTACTCCATCTGCAACTTAATCACATGGTTAGACCTGGAGGCATCTCAACAGTGCTAACAGAACTGCCTCAGGAATCTCCAGAGCAGCCAGATGCCAGCCCTGGAAAAAAATGTAATGTTGCATGATATCTGCATCTTGTGACTGGCATTCAAAGAGAAGCCATAAGACTGGTCCAGTGTTTAGGGCTGAACAGATGACTGATACTTGCATATATTTTTATTATGTGTAGTGTGATTTTTCCTTTAAGGATAAAATTAAACAATGCTGATAAAAAGTGTGTACCCTCAAAAGTTTTCTCAGAAAGAACTATGTGTAACCCTATCCACACATAAAATATATATTGTAAAATTCAACTATATTGTGTTAACAGTAAAACAAATGTGGCAGATAAACTAATGACCATACCAAAGTACTTGTATTTTTTATTTTGTATGTGAAAAGAAGCAACTTTTAAACACATTTCTCCCTTTAGAAGAATTCCGCACATATTTTACAAACTAAGCACAGCAATAATATATATCTGTAAGATCAACAGAAGTAATTCTTACATAAAACATAGATTTTTTAGGAAAGTGGTGAATAAGTTTTCTAAAATGAATTAAGGCCAGGATCATCTTTATTTACTACTTTCCTTAAAAGATGGCAGGTTTCCTACAAACAGAAACTTACATAATTTAGAAACAATGTAAATACTATTGCCACTGGAAAATAGTCCCTTGATTCTTATATTTCCTGACATCAGGTTGTTTCCCTGCATGTAATGCCCATTGTTCAGTGACATTTGCGGTAATCTTCAAAGCTAAATTTTAGGTTATATGACATAAGAAACATACAATTTTATTTAAAGAAAACACAGAGAAAGAGGGAGAGGGGAGAGAAAATATGATATTGAATATAGTAACATTACACAAATGGTCTAACAAATCAGAAAGAGTTAAAACTTCAGCATATGACTTTTACAGGCCTCATTCATTGAAGGTTTTCAGGGCATCTAATTTACTGTATATTGTCCAAGCCCTTCACCTGAATGAAGTGTTGACTACAACCCTGGAGAAACAATCTGCCCAAGGGAGTGGTGGTAACTAAGCAACAGAATACCTGATGGAGACTTTGATCGTATGACAAAATTTCTCACAAAGAAGGAGTGGCCTGAGAAAAGGGAGTTGGAAGTTTTTTTAAATGGCATCTTCCTAACCAGAGCATTAGGCTTGAGAATCTCCCTTGCCATTTGTGGTGGAACTTCATAGCTGGAGTCTGTTTCCACTCATAGCCAAGGCCCAGAAGAGCCTCTTCTCAATTTGAAACAGCTTCCTAACCATCTTTAACCACATGCCCAGTTCTGCATACCAGATTTATCAGGAAAACATTACTTATTTGCATTACAAACATTTTTATGTCTAACGTAACACCTATTTTAGATAAGACTACAACTGCAAAATTAACTTCAATGATCACAGAGAAAATAGAGTACAGAGAAAAAAAGAGCACCTGATATCTGCTGTAATTTTGAAGAACAAACCCATGTGTTTTAAGGTTTAGTGCAAAGTGATATCAATACTACAGCTACCACTTTGTGTTTTACATAAAGCTGCAGAGATTGTCCATTGGTCTAGGATGAAAAAAGATGTGGATACTAGTTTAATTACCTTGTTTTACTCACAAAAGCAGAGAAGGGTTCACATAATCACTATAAGTAAGCCTTGTCAGATGTACACAGGAATTGCTCTGCTATACAATTTTCTGTTTCTCAGAGGAGAACGGTATTCTTAAACACCCGTGTTCAATACTAATAAGATACACAACATACGTTCACTTGGGAGAATGAATGAATTGTAAGCTAACACATTATAATCCAGAAACAATTTACTTGGTATGACCAAGATATATAACCAGAAGACTGTCCAAATTAATCAATACTTTTTATAGTATTAACAAACTGTCTGTTTATAGACAAATCAGCACCCTATGAAAAAGGAAAACTGTTTAGGTCTTCTATCTCAATGCTAAAAAGGGACAAAAATCAGGAAAGTAGATATTTGCAGCTACCAACACCATGAGTACAGAATCAATCTATGAAAATAACTCTGCCCTCTGAACAGTTAACAAGATATGCCCTTCAAAAAAGGAGGAAAAAATCCATGAAACTAGAAAGCACCCTAACAAGCCATGAAATAGTTTGAAATAAGGTGCACCTTTGTCTTATGTTATGTTCTAGTAAGAACCAAGACAGATGCAGACAAGGAATATTATCCTGGTTAGAGCAATGAAGAGCATCTCACACAAGAGGAAGCAAGAAGGATTTGGGTTAGTCTAGCAAAAAAAAAAAAAGTCTGAAAAGAGATATGACTGCTGTTTAAAAGTATACGGAGAGAAGGTGAAGAGCAAAGAGGATGCAGAGATTTTCAGAGAAATTCCATTAAAACAGGAAGAAATGGATATTAAAGAGACATGAAAACTTTCAGAATGGAAATAGGAAGAAAGCTTCTAATCATTGGAGCAGTGAAGCTCTCAGCCTTATTATTGCAAAACTGAGAGTAAAAACCCCAATTATTTTTTTAGGTGGAATTTGATCTAATAAGGACAAGTGCTGTACGATATGCCTCCTGGTTGTAGCACAAGACTGACCCTGACATTATGGCCCTCTTAAGTCCTAGTTTTTTAAAGCCTCAATTCGATCTGGACTTTTAATAAGGACCTCTGGCAGATAAGTACAATAGCGATCCTAGGTTTTATTTCCTTGCAGTTATTGGGAACACTTGAAGTCACATTTCTCAATTATCAAAACATATTTTTGTCAGTTATCTCAGCTAGCAGCAACACTGACAGCCTGTTTCCTTGCTTTACACACTTCGTAATTGTATTTTCTGGATCTTGTGAGATACATGATTAACCATAAAGCATTGAACAGACACTTGGTTGACTACACAACTTGTTTCCAGAAATGACTGTGCTATATTCAATCTTGGAGGGGCAAAACCAAGTTACTGCAGTCTTTACCATGTTTGTTTTGAATTATCCAAATACTTTAAGATTTTAGTGAGATAAGTTCAATTGTCTCCTTTCACAGAACCTGAAAAATTAGTCCTTAGACCAAGTTCTGTACCTTTTAAAAAGTGAATGGTTATATCAGGAAAGAATACTTTTCCTTCCATATGTCATTAAAGACTGGGAGAAGCAGCTCATGAAATACTTTTTTTCTAACTGATCACTTTAATGTATTATAATTTAACCTACAAACATTTAATCGATATTCAGGTAATAAAAATGTGTAAATATTGAATAAATATTTATTAATCTAAACAGCAAGAATGAAAAGGCATAATTTCCAGTGTTATACATATAATTTCACAGAATCACAGAATGTTAGGGATTGGAAGGGACCTCGAAAGATCATCTAGTCCAATCCCCCTGCCGGAGCAGGATTACCTAGATCACGTCATACAGGAACGCGTTCAGGCGGGTTTTGAATGTCTCCAGAGAAGGAGACTCCACAACCTCTCTGGGCAGCCTTGTTCCAGTAAATTTAGCAAATTAGTGATGTACATGCTTAACCAAAGTGACTAATTACACTGCTGAATTTAGAGCAATTCATCTTACCGGTAGAATTGCATTGCTGTACTTCACTGACAACATTTTATGAACTTCTTCAGCAATTCACAACTGACTGTTATCTTGTCAGCAACTTATTCTTCTTTTGATAAGCACATTTTGACAAGTTTTCAAAAAAATCTGCTGCTTTCAAGGAGCTGGTCAGTACAAGGCTTATTTGACTTTCTCAGTAAGCTGACAGGGGGTTAAAAACAGTGGGAAGAGAATGAGAAGAAACTATCTGCTGCAGTTTTAGTAAATAGAATTAATGTAATATTTTTGTATTTGCCAGCACATTTACTCATATTGGTGATTCTGTAACTAGGTAAAGTAGACAACTGTTCCCATATAGTAATGTATAGGTTACAGTATTTTCACCTGTGATTTTCCGTGTTAGAACAAAAAGCACAATGCTATAACAACTACATTTATAACCCAAACTACAACTAAAACCAGACTTCAAAAATGAACTAACTTCAATCAATCTCTAAAATTTAATTTCCATCTAAGCTTTCCAACTGCACTTAGATAGGTAATCACGTGCATTAAAACAGATGTCAAGTAGGTGTTTTCATTGATCTAGCATAGATGAATGCATAAAGAATTTATGTCCTAAATGTGGTTGTCTGAATTGCACATTAATTAAATGTTAAAACAGTCAAAGTGAATGTCCATTGTCATTAGCTTCCCCCTGTACATTTTTCCCCATTCTCCACCCCCAGAAAGTATCCATTCAATTTATATATTGAAACTAAAATTTTACACAATACAAAAGGTGATACACTTTGAGGACCATTTTTTCCTTCTTTATATACTGTTTCTTCCTTCTACATAGTCTCTTCCCTTCTGACACCAGAGATGTCAGGATCAGTAGTAATAATGGACTGTAAGTAAGCTTTAATGCAAAACTGTGGAGGTACATAAATTTTAGGACATAGATGCCCTGGTTAAACCATTTTTAAGAGCTCAGTCTGGGAAGCAGGCTAAAACATGCATGCTTTTGATCTTACTCAATACATCCATATTACTTCTTGCAGAACACCTATATTTTGGGCTACGTGGACAAACAAGGACTGCCAGAATTCTGGTAACTAACAAAATTCACCTTTCCTTCTGGCAGGCAACACCAGGACTCTGCTAAAAATGATCCTGTGAAGGTGTGACAGTCAACAGTTGAATGGTACACAACCAACCATTCTGCACTAGGAAGAGGTGTGTATTTGGGTCTCTCCCAATGGGCACAGCAAGCTGAAGTCCTTTCACTCCTCTTCTGAAGTGCTTTAACCATCACATCAGGCTGTGCTAAGGAGAAAGTTTGCTTCTGTAGCAGTGAATAGTTGGCAACTTTGACCAAGAGGCCAACTCATTCTTGCAATCAATATACAGAATTACAGGTATATAACACCTATATACTCTGCTGGTTAGCCCAAAGGAACCTAACTTTTACTTTGAACAGTTGCTGTCTTTAAGACTGGAGGACAGAGTGGAAAAAAACCCTTTACCTAGAAATTATGTGTACACTTTTTTGTACACAAGACACTAGAGTGTGACAACTTGATAGATGGCACAGAACTCAGATGACTTAGCTATGTGAAACAGAGCTGTGATGACTCAGGGAAAAAATTCACAGTGAGGAATATCGGCAAGTCATTTCTTTGCTACAATGGTAGAAAAAGATTCACAATAATAGTGAATCATCATTTTAGCTCATGGTAGAGGCTGCAACACATTCTTGTCTCACATAGTTGCCTGCCTGTTGTCAGAAACGTGAGACCTCTTCAGAAGTCCAGTAAGGTAGAATTCTTATTTTGATTGCCAAAAGAACATATGAAAAAAATACGGGACTGATGACCCGCTAGCTGGCATTCAGTAAAGTGAAACTTACAGAAGCAATCAGATAATGAACTTCTCAAGCTACTGAAATAGGTAGGAATACTGAAATTTTAAGAGGGCAGTGTGTCTGTGAAGAAGATAATGTGCAGAAAATAAAGCTGGAAAAGAAATGCAAGTTGGTGACTACACCCGAATGGTGCCAGCATACAGATGCTTATCACTAGTTCTGGACAAAAAGCTACAGTTCATAAATCAGATCTGAACACAACAGGGCTGCAACACTCTGAGATGGGACAAGAGAACTCTCTGATGATCTGGATGCTCTTAAGAAAACGTTTGGTTAAGTCAGCACAGTCTGGCAGTCCAGCACTTAATTATTTTAAGATGGACAAAGTTACGGTATTGCTCTATTTCTTAGTGTAAGGGTTATGACAAAAATAGTTCAGCAAGACAAAGGGAAAGATGGATTTAGCATCATTTGCTAGAGAAGAAAGTTTAGAAATAATTTATTTTAATGATCCTGAAACCTGAAAGTCACCATAAATTGAGAAGACAGTTTGGATTTACATCCCTAATCTATTCAAAATAAAGCTGAATTAGTTTAATTTTTAAATGGTAATATTTATTTCGTTAATACTGAATTTAAGTAATTAATCAAGATTCAAAATAATAAATGCAGCAGATTATTAAAAAAGGAAAAGAATGGAAACAAGTTTTAAAAAATCTTTGGAAAAAGGGACAAATTTCAAAGTATCTAATACTAGTCTTTTAAATTTTAATAAAATTACCGTATAAGGTACAGAAAACTACATTTGTGTGACATATGATAAATCTAGTGTATGCCTACACTAATCTAAAGAGGTCTGGTGTTTTTGGATCTTTTAGGCATTACAGGAATAAATTAAAATTAATTTATGGAAATAAAGCCGTAACATGAAAAAAGCATCTTGGAGAAATGGACAACTTCATAATGTTTCATTTTTACAGACTTAAGGTCCTCACGTTAAAACTTAAACAGGCAAAGTTTATGCAATGTGTTTGAAGAACCCACACTGAATATTTCAGGACTCAATTATTTTGAATAACTTAAAAGACAAATCAGAGTGGTATATGCAAATCAAATGAAAAAGAAATAAAGCAAATAAAATCTTCAATTTCGTCTTTTGGGTCTTTTTTCTTACACTCAGCTTTTAAGGCAGTAAATAATTACCTTTGAGAAGTTCTAACAATTAAAGAATAACATTGATTAATTAGGAAAGAAAGTGAAGAATACTAATCAATCCTAAAGACAGTTTTTCTTCTCCCACCTCAAGTCTTTTCGTCACCCACAAACAATGTGTTTTCTATACTGTTTAGATTCTTTTAAAAAACATTCATATTCTTGTCCATTCACACAAAACTCTCTTGGTGAGCATTGTTTTGGGAGGAGTGGGTGGTAGGCAGGGGGCACAGGATGTTGAAAGAACAGATAGGATGTCAGGTGAAGATGGAATGCTGTGCCCTCTCTAACCAGCTGAAGACTCTGCGTGATTGTTTTCTTACAAATAATACCTGTGGGTGTTGAAACAGCTCAGGGAATCTATCAAACATACCCTTTCACTTTGCTGTTGTAACTCTATAAAATTTATTCTCATTTCAAAAGAATCTCGGCAATAATACCTGTAGGTGGTTGAGTAATTTAGAGAAAATCTGTCAAACCTGCTTCCACTGACTTCAGCAATAGAATTCTGTAATTACTTTCAAAGTTGTAGAATGCAATGATATATTTTCAGTATATTCAGAAAGTTCTAAACTGAGCTTTTTTTAAATTATTTTAATGACTTTTAATAAGTTTAGTGGAAGAACTAACTCAAAGAGTAGATCTAATAATTGTGCAGCATTGCATTTAACTCACAATAAGAAAAAAAATGTCAGTGCTGCATTTAGGTAACAGATAGGGCACTACTGGAAGTATAGTCCTATCTTTATGCAGGGAGGTAGTCCACATTTAGCTGTCTCCTTACACAACTCTAAGATGATACATCTGAAACTGATCTCGATTCAATCTTTTCCGTGTAAAACTACACGGGTTTACAGAATATTTAGGAACAATACAACTGAAGGCCTGTCACGGTTTAAAGCTGGGCCAGCTATTAACCAGGTGGCAGATGCTCTCTGTTAACCCTCTCCCCCCCACCTAAGGGAAAGGGAAAGGGAAAAGGGAGAGAGACTTATGGGTTGGAAAGTTAAAACAGTTTTAATAAACTATAATAATGAAAAAGAATATAATAACAATAATAATAGAAATAACCAAATATATACAAATATGTACAAAACCAAGATCAAGAGCTTGGAAATCCTCCTCAGGCAGAATTGCTCCCCCCAGTACAGGCAGAGGGGAAAAGGCAGTAGCTCCCCCCAGCACGGGCAGAGGGCAAAATGCAAAAGCTCCACTGCCATCACACCTGCAGGCTTTTAACAGGAGATTTGGCAAAGCTGGTACCAATCAGTGGGAGACAGGAGGGCCCCTCCCTCCTGGGCCCCACCTCCAGGAGGCAGTGGGTTAGTGATAAACAGGAAAGTGAGAATGACATGTATGGGATGGAATACCTTGCCGGTCAATCCTGGGTCACCTGCCCCGTCCACTACTCCCTGCAGGTACAACCCCCTTCGGCTCTTTACTCGTAAGCAGTGACCTTGGGTTCTCTAAGACTATTTGGCCTGGTTTGAGCCAAACCAGGACAAGGCCTCTTTCTCCTGCTCAACAGATACATTTAATATTTCTTAACTCAGAATAACAGAACAAAATTGAAGACTCAGAAATTTATTGCAAGCCTAGTTATACTAGAAGAATCTCTTAATGCCCCCACACTCCGTCACACATTCAAATTACTTTAACAACCTACCCTTTGTCAACTGAGCTAAATGAGTGAACAGTTATTCACTTTCAGTCCATAGCAAATGTGATGTAATTTGACCTTGCACAATCCCGAAAGAAAGGTAGTCTGAGATGAACTAAAATAATCTCAGTGTGCATAAAGACCAAGAAAATACAGGAATTTAATCATTTGTCTGACAAATCCTTAGAACCTGGATCCAGATGATCAAGATTATTTTACATGCCATGAAAGACAGTATATCTCAAGATATACTATCTCAAGATACTAGACTTTTGAGTCTATGAATTATATATGTGCAAAAAAGTCAAATTCATAGTTCTGTGCAGAGATACATTTCTTTCAAATATTACTGGCATCATTTTGTGGTAATCCAATGCCAAGCCTGGCAAAAAAATGGAAAGTAATGAATTCCTTTTTCTCTTTCCTGCCCTGTCATCACCAAATAATCCATGTCCCATTTGGATTCACCTGATTATGCAGGAGGCACCTCAGCACATCACATCTTCAAAAGATGAACTGGTTTGTGGTCAGTGAAGCTTAATCGAGTGGCAAATGCATTGGACAAAGATGTTGGACCCTGCTATAATTAAAACTTCATTAGTCCCAAATGGTTGCTTAATTTCTAATTTGCAAAAGAATATCACCCCCCATCCGTGGTCTACATTTTGGCTAACATGTAACTTCTTAGCATGAACCATATGTCTCTAGCAAACATTCATGTTCAAACAGGGAGAAGGAAAAATAAAAACTTCATCATGGAAGTTCATGATGAAAAAAAATCCAGAAATTACATTTTTGAAGTATTAATTTAACCCTTTCTCACAACTTCAGACAGATTTCCACCATTTACTCTCACCCATATATTCTCTGTGCAGAAGAAATTCACAATGAAAATATGGTGAAAAAGTATGGGACAGTGTTAGCAAACTACTACATCAGATCAAGAGCTACTTCATCAGAAACATGAAACATGAGTATCATAGCCACCCCAGTTACAACAATGCTCTGATACTCAAAAGAGAAATTGCTTCTGAATTACATAGCAAAGTTGAAGGAAAACCAGAAGCAATATATAAGCTTATAATAAGGAAAAGAGTAATAATAAACATGCACCTAGTCACATTAGCCTTTTCTATACCAAGAAGTTTTTAATTACCCAGTTCTCAATAATCTCAACCATTTATTCTTTTTAGCTAAACAAAACACTGCTAGATTGATGAGCTTGACAAGCCCATCCCTTATGCTTACTAGACAGAACCGCTGGTCCCACTTCTTCTGAAAATACATTTCAGAAGAATTTAGGATTTCCAATAATTTCCCTGGGAAGTAAAACTCTCTCTAGATCTAAATTAAGTTTAACTTATTTGAAATGCAATATGGCATATAGCAGAAACTCTTTATATGTTGTATCAATAAGGTGCTATCCTTTTTAAACGGAGAAAAAAAAACTATTTAACATATCAAAATAATTTTCTTACAAGATAAATAGCTCAGAGACAATTCCCCGCAATGTATGTTTATGAAAAATCAGCAGGAGCCATTTATGGTCTCATAATACATAAATCAACTGAAAGAACACTTGGTCAGAATCTGAAACATCATAACATTAACTCACTGTGATTACAAAGCTTCTGTTATCCCCCTTACAGGTGACAAATCATTGTAACATAATTTTTGCTAGTAGCTGATAACAACTAAATCTGTTTAGATGCGAATTGTTTCTTAGATGCATTTAAATGTTGCTTTAGGGGGAAAAAAAAAATCATGTTTTTACACATTACCAAATGTGTCTTACTTTTCCTGACCTAAACAATTTTGTGACAAGGCAAATAAACTATTCCATATAGACAGACATATATGCCACTCAGTGATGAAAATAAATAGGGCTTTGAAAGATCAATGTTTATTTTTTCACACCAGCTTTTGCTTTCAGAATAATTACCTATGCACAAACTCTAGATGGCAACATTGCACTTACTGTATTACTAAAACAAAATGTCACACTAAGTCCCTACATATCCTCTTTATCAACATTTTATGTGCCACAGATCTATAGCCTCTTATTATAAGTGTAATGAAGCAGAAGTTATTGAAGCATTTTATTGATTGCTCAGATCACAAGTTTACTGTCATACTGAATTGGCACCTTACTTGCTGAAGCAAACTGCTGACACCTTTTTAAAAAAGTGACAACTACATCTATTTCATGACCAGAAATCCATTTTCATCTCTATCAAGACAAGAATGCAATTTTCACTTCATTTAACTGATGTTAGGCCTGCTCAAGGCATGACACTTAGAAAAAGACACAAGTTTAAGGTTCTTAAAATACTTCTGGTAACTAGAATGCAGCTCAGTTGTGGGAAAAATTTCAACCATCACTCAAATCTATAAACAATACAACGTTCTAAGAATCACTTATCCAAACTATCACAGGGGCAGCTTTCTCTTTTACTTTCAAAATTACTGAAACACTATTTTTATATTCTTTTAATAAGAAGCTATGCCAAAATATTACAGTTTTCATATGGAATCTTGCTCTACACAAAGTTCACTTAATATGGTATTATTTCTTGAGTGGTCACTACACAGGTCACAGACATAAAAATATATTTTTGTGTGACTTATAAAGAAGGAAATAAAGATACTTAACACCTCTGACAGTGTGAGTCAATGTCATATAAAATTAGAAAAGCAGAAGCTGAAAGAAAGAGGAAACATATTTAAGTCTAAAAAAAGGAGGCTACTGACCAGAAGCTGTGATACTGAAGTTATTTTAAGAATACACTTTCAAAACCATAAAAACACAAATGCAAGATTGGATTGAACCGGAAATCAACTTAAGCATTTTGGTGAATTTCTTCCTTTTCTTCAAATAATAGCTATTAATTAATATTAATTAATTGCCAACTTTACCACAATATAATCTAATCTTCTGAAAACAGCATTATAAACAGGGCAAGTATTCCTTGGTACAATTTTCTGATAATCCTATGAACTAGGATGGATATAAAAATTATAGGAAAAACATTGATTAAAAAATACTTGATAAAAGTGTATCATTTTGTTAGTTTCTCCCAGCCAAGCCCCCTATAAAATGATTATACCTAACAGCTAGTTTAGATTTTATTTGTAAGGGGATAAAACCCCAAAAGAGTCACTAGAAATCTTACTACACAGTGTCATTACTGATATCTGTGAAAACCAATTGAATAGTAATGACAGATATGTGTCTTATAAAGTACAAAAAAGAAAAGTTATGGAGAAAAGCTTTTGTTTGCCTATCACAGATGTATTCAACCTCCAGTACTTGAGTCAGCAGTTTCATGAAAACAACTCAAGAAAATAGAAGAAATATAGTGTTTCTTTGTTCTGGTATTTGCAATATTTCAATTTTTTAAAAGTCATTAATATTTTTATGGATCTGCATAGCAAAATGAGGAAAACCTTAAGAATTATGATGTTTATGGATGTAGCTCAGAATAATAACAGCAAAGCTGTTGGATATACAGTTTTGAAATAGTACATTTAAGCTAGTGTTGCCATAGCTGAAATGGCGAATAGTAGAATCAGTCAATAATTGTATTCTTTCTTGTTTTCTTGTGAGTATTTTGCATACTAGCTCCATTACTTTAATGTAATCTAATTTGTTGTGGTTCAAATGATTAATTACTATTACTGTAAGTTCTGCTAGATCAAGCTAATGAACATTCAGCACAATTTCCTGTCACTTCTCAACCCAGCTCAGTCCCCTCATCCCCACATATAACACACTTCTAGTAAAAATAAAAGCACACAATAGAACCCTACGACTGGCTGTGTTTGTTAACTATCACATTAAAATTTTGTTAAACCCTTGTAAGTAACACATGCTCAAAACAATTTAAATACACTTAAAGCAACTCATGATTCTCAAATATTTATACATATACATTTTCCATAAATCTTTAGTGTGGCAATGACGAGATAATTCTTCTATTTACCTGTTCATCTACATTTTATATTATTTAGTAAAGGACAGATCAACAGCTTGAATAAAGTGTAATTCTAAACGAAGAAAACGTTTAAAAATCATTAATATCATTTTAAAAGGTATTTGAGTCTTCTCTTTTGGCCTCTGTTTAACTGTGCTAGGCCTGTGAATGACAGCTTCCCTGCTTGAAGCATACAGAAAGCACAGCCTTCCTCATTCACTGTCAGTACTATGGCCTTTTCACACGTTCCCTCCACAGCAGTGTTTGTCCCCAAACACTGGAACCCAACACAATGGCATTCCTACTTCAACACCCCCACCAACAGCACCACTACAGAGGAAGAATGCTAATGAGATGGACATCCCCCATCTCTGAAAGTATTAACTATATCCCATACTATCAGATATAATGTTGTTTCTATTGTTATGGTATTACATCTCACTTAAAAGCAATTTCATTTTGGCAATGCTTTTTTCTAAAAACATTTTTGATAGAAACTATAGTAGCTTGGCAAAAAGATTAAAAAATGTCTTATATGCATTCACTCAATTGCATACATTATATATATAACGAATTGATTTTAACCTTCAGATACTTTTGGGGATCTCAGAAATTCCAACAGACAGCAAAACAGCATGTTTAAAATAGCAAGGCAAAAGGCTAACGTCTGAAATACTAATAGCAGAATAATTCTAACAGTACTGTTGTTTAAATTTTACTTTTTTTGTTAGAAAACTGTACTTTATAGTCCCAGAATTCATGGCATTCAAATGTCAATACAAGCTTTGTCAAGATTTTAGTGAAGCTTATAGCTCATTATACAGATATGTAACTGCAATTAGAAAGAGTTTAAGGGAAAAAAAACAGAAGGCTTTTGCAGTACAGTGTTTATATGTATATATTTTCTTCCTTTCTCTTTTATTTAGAGAAAAGTACAAACCATTTCCCAAAGTTCAAGTACTCTCTCAGTTTTACCTGTTTTACTTCATCTATATTATTCTCAAGGAATACTGTTTGAAGAAGACTGATTATCCCCTTTAGAAGGGTACAAAGACTACAGCAAAGAGATGGTAGCTCCTCGCTGTTTTCTTCCACTGGGGCAAGAAGCAACAGGGTGATTATAAAGACAACAGAAACTACGTATTGTTTTAATTCAATACTTGCATTTTAAACTGAAGTCCAGATGGATTTTTAAAGCACATGTATTAGCATAATATTAGTTGTATGTGCTATTTGATTTCAATGGACAGACTATAGTCTCTTAGCAGAGCAATACCAAATCAAAGAATTTTCCTTTTCTTTTTTTTTTTACTTCCATTCCCTTTTTATTTAAATGAAAAGACAAAGCAAATACAAATAATTTAAATGTCAAAATAACACTGAGATAAATAGAAATCAAGAAAATATATTTAATGTTGTCAAGTAGTGGCTAGATATTGTATTGGTATGAATACTGTATGCAGTCATCATAGCATTATGTTGTCAGGCCTTAGGACAACAGGACAACGTGACAGTATTTTAATTGAATGTCCTGGCTTTTTATTCGCATGTATCCTAGTCTTATATCTGTATCCTATCACAATGTGCTCTTTACAAAACAAACTTGGTTTAGTTATTTAGAAAAAAAGGTCTACATAAACAAAATATATTAAGATTATAGTAAGAAGTTTTGTTACACCTACACTATAACATAACCTACAGTTATTATAATGATTTCATTAATGTTCAGTACTAACACAACTTCAGTTAGAAAATGGTTGGAAAAATTAACAGAAAGACACTTCAAGCTGAATTATATGTCATATCATATCTTTGAAGTAATATAATTCTAAATAACACAAGCTTTCAGCACATTAACTGCACAAAACTTTTAACATCCTTGTGCTGTAAAATTTTCATTTAAGCACTTAAACCAGTTTTAAAAGTTTATTAAAATATTTTAATCATAAGGTTTTTGTAGACAATTAACTGTCATAGCTGTACTAACATTTATCCTCATAGTCTGGACTCTTAGAAGTTAAAAATGTCCAACATGGCTATACTGAACATATGTCTATACGCAAGCCTTTCATTATAAAGAACCATTTGTCTTCAGAAGAGATCTCAAATCTACTAAAATTATTATATTTTTCTTGTCGTTTACAATTTCCAACTGAACACTGCTGGATAATCACCAGAGGAATGACTAACATAAATTAATTTACTGAAATGTCTTTATATGTTCTTTACAGAGAAGAGCAAAAAGTAGACAATAAATGACTTGCATATGAATTTTTATTTAGAAACTCCATTGTCTGTTTTGTTCTACTAATTACCATTATATTTGCTAAATATTTGTATGCATTTTATATATATTTTTTTAAAAGAGTAAATATATGTTAAGGCACTGGAAAGTAACAGATTTAATTTCTGTAGCTTTTGGGATAGGCAGCATTGTCTTAAAAGTAAAGAATTATCAGCAAAAAGTGTAAAGATATTTCTCACTTATATATCACTATACTGACTCAAAAACATTTTGAAACAAGCTTTTTTCCTTTTCTGTTTGTTTCTCTCTCACACCCATGCTCTCTCAGTTTTGTTTTGGTTTTGTTTGATTTCTTCTTGCTGACCACTATTAGCTCTAGACAGGAATAGTCTCTTCCCAAGTCAATTCTCATTTCTCTTTATGGATCTGACAGCAGGAGGTGCTGTATAAACACTGTGACTGACACTTGGCTTGCACCTCTCCTCCCCCTTCCTAGACTGGTAGCTTATCTATTGGTGCAGTCATTCTTAACTCGGGGGGCTGAGATCATTTTTAAATCTGAGGTTCCTAGCTGGTTGTTTAATTTCTATATAATACTTTTCCTGGAAAGTCTACTATTTTTATTAGTACTCACCTAATCCTTAAAAATATATACATTCTTACACATATAAATGAACTTAAGTCACTGTGCTGAACAAGATCAGTGGTTTTTTACTTATATTTCCTAAACTAAAACACCTGATTAATGAAAGATAAATCAACTTATTGCTCCCAAACTAGCAAACAGTATAATCAGTATCTGTTTTCTACTATTTTTTTCCAATTAAAATGCACGTCTGGTATATTTATTTAATGGCACACGTATAGTAATTAAAATATTGAGGTTTTAAAATATTATACATTTATTTAATTTTTCATAATGCAACACCAGTTATACTTAGAAGTGTTTTCTTTCTTTATTGAAAAAATGTTTCAACTAAATAATTATCTAAATTAGTTTTCTGCGAAGATCTATGAGATCATTAAAAACTGCATGTGCAGAACAAGCAATGAAAAATGATTGCTTTAGAGAATTTCCACATAAGGAACATCACAGCTAGGCACAGTATGCAGCAAGAAAAGATGAGACATATAACATCCCACACCAAAAGAGAGAGACAAATAATTGCTTTATTGTTGGCTTTGCAATTATAGGAGAAGCATTTCATTTTCCTAACAGGCACCGCAGCTTATGCAATACATGTCACACTTCTTCACGACACAGTGCCAGTCGTTGGATTTATACAATTAGTACATTGGAAAATGAACAAAAAACCAGACTTTTAAAGAGTGGGACAACTCACCTGTTTGCAACAGTTTGCAGACTTTAATCGTTGGTGCAGGGCCAATAGAACTCCTCGGTTATAAATCTTTGCTCCTGAGAGGCTGAAACCTTCTCTCTTAAAGACCCAAGCAGGTGCACACAAAAGTGTGATGGAATTTTGCAGGCATCTGTCAAGCAGAGGAGCTATGAAAAGGAAAGAAGAAAAAGAAAAAAAAAAGAAAATGCATTCCTTTGACCCAACTGAAACACACAGCCTGTAACGCAGCCTCAGCATCAGAACTAACTCTTAATATCTATTATTTATATCTGACCTGGGTTAAGTCTTGGAAGAGCAACTCCTGCATTTCTAGTGGCCACCACGAAGGATGTATTTATATTGAGGCACCCCCCATGAAAGACTTATGAGCTTTGTGAGCACACCTGAATAGTTCTGAAGTGTGCCTAACTAGCTGCACAGAGTGTCATGGTGTGCACTGATTGCCTTATCTTCTCATTTATCACAGATGAGTTGGAACCAACCTTGCTGAAATCTACTTGCATTGTCCTGATAAAATTGCAAGATCCATGTTGTTTCTATATACTGTTTCCTGTTGAGGAGCTTACATATACCTACCATATTATAAATGGTAACATTCATAAAATACAATCAACACTCTCATAAGCCATTTTATTATAACCTTCTCACTGCCACTACTCAAAAAAAAACTTTAACAAATAAAAATGCTCAGTGTAGCTGTTTAATAATGAGGAAAGGTCAAATGATAAGGTAGATAAAATTGATTCATGGCAATGGTCCCAACAAGATCTTTTTCTTGCTGTTCTTAGATTTCGAATCACTGTAAAGGTTGAAAGCATTCTCTCAAAGGGACCTAATGTCAATATGTGTGACAACTAAGGAATGATTATTTTGGCTTCAGGCATTACTGAGATGCATGTGCTTTGCACATATTTTTGTGTAACACATATATGGGCCTTTCTTATATGGGGAAAGGGGCAAAAAAACCACCAAAATCTGCTTTTAATAGTAATATACAAGAGAACACAAAAAATAAACTGTCTAAAGCACATTTGTGAACAATTAAAATAAAATTATACACAGAATTTTCTCATCTAGTCGATCTATGGTCATAAAGATTCATATTTGCCATATAGATATAAATGGTGGATTTCCTAGGTACATAAACACTAATCAAGAACTACAGGTTTTGTCAGAGAAAATACCAGTGGGTGAATTACACTTTACATATTTCATTGAGTAGGGGATATGGCAAATATTTAACCTCCATAGCTCTTCACTCATCTGTGACAACAGAGTCTAAACTAAGACCTTAGTTAAGAAACTTTCATATGCGAACTCTTTTATAACTGGAAACTTTTGGACAAACACAGAAGGAACATATACAGTTAAATCCATCTTCAAAGATAAAGAAATAGGTAAACACACAACAGACTGTACTTTGCCTCTGCTAAAGTCAGTGTCTTTTATGAATCATTTAAGCACATGGTTAAGCAAAACTATGTGTTTATTTTTGCGAAAGGCATTACTTTTAAAAAATTAAACATGTTAAAATCCAAGTCTTCTGACTTCCCCAATTTCATGATATAATCTTATCATCTAGTCAGTAATTTTATGCATTCTCACATAAATAGTCCTGAGAGCTTCCATATAGCATGCTTACTTCTCCAGCAGATATCTTTGCACCTACTTCCTTCCTTCATACTTAGCATAAAATGCCTTTTCTGAATTAGTTGGCAAAGCCATTAAAATTTACTTAAATCCCATTGAAGTTCCTATGTTGCTGTGATATTTACAAGGCTGTACAATCTGAGTTCAGCAAAATACACAAACACAGGAACAAATAAAAGCACTACAAAATTTCTGTTTAGGTCTAAAGGACTATCTACATAGTTAACAAAACCCATTTAAGTAATCTCTTGAATGAAAACCTATCACATGATTCTTCCTAAGTAATTTAGAACTGTCTGCAAGTCTCATATGTACTTTATCTTTGTTACAGAAGTGGAAAATGGTATGCAGAAGCTTGTATCAATGACAAATGAGAAAAGACTGAAGCAACAGAAGACATATGGAAAGATACATACATGGGTTCAATGCTCTGCAGGGACTTAAGAAAAGAAAATGAGCTGCAACCCTGTCCATACTTCAGTTTATGATAAAAAAAAACCATTTATCTAAAGGGTGACCAGACTTCACAAAACAAGACTGACAGGCATTCACTGAACAAGGTTAATATGCATGTTAGCCTGATCTTACTGACTATCCTAAAAAGTAATACTGCAAAACTTTCTCGAAATATGCCCTCAAAGTAAAGTCTCCAAACCAGAACGCATGCTATATAGCATTAAATATTTGCTTTTAAGATCCAATTTGTCAGGATATGGCCCTGCACTTGAACATGAGCAAAAATCATAGAATCATAGAATGGTTTGGGTTGGAAGGGACCTTAAAGATCATCTAGTTCCAAACCCCCTGCCACATGCAGGGACACCTTTCCACTAGACCAGGTTGCTCAAAGCCTCATCCAATCTGGCCTTAAACACTTCCAGAGATGGGGCATCCACAGCTTCTCTGATTTCAAGATGACAATTAGCGAATTGATACTTTTCCAGAGTATTGTCATAATACACTTACTCTTTAACATTGCAGTCAGACATAAAATGAAGAAGATTAGATGAGGTAATGAATGAGGTCTGACCAGGAACACTGGCAGGAGTGAATTTACTTCAGGACTAAGCGAGCAGGATCAGAATTAAATCTGTGTTTCATGTTATGTGATGAGGAGTGTTTATAGTCATACTTAGTTCAAACAAAATAAAAGGATGAAAATCTGATTCCAGTGAAATCTCTCAAAATTTTACAAATAACTTAAGTGAATAACATTTTTACTCAGTGCTTTTAACTTAGTTACCATAAGAAAATGATTACGAACAGAAATTAAGATAAACACAAGTAGTGCTGCTTTTCTGAGTGTGCAAGTAGACTGAAATAACAGCTGCAATAAAATGCGTGTATACTGGAACTGAATGTTACTTTTGAACACTAATTATAATACTACTAAGTATTTTACCACAAGTAATTTTAACACCAGTATATTGCGGCCATGCTGATTCACCTTCTTTGAAGGTAGTGACCTTCAGGACCAGAGAGGGGACAGTTCCAGGACCTGCTGGGACAGCTTGGAAGTGAAAAGATCCAAAGTGTCACCTCTTTCAGACGTGCCTAACACCCAAATTAGTCAGTCACTGAGTATCAGACCTAAATAATTTTCTATAAGCAAGAACAATTTCCATAAACATCTGCTGATTCTATCCATAACGATATCTGCTTCATTCCACTCTTAACTTTTTTGTTTCCAGATTCATAGTTTCAAACAGCTTGTATTTTTTTTCCCCCCATTCTTTTGACCTCCTTTTTAAAATTCCAGAAACCAATGGTATTTAAGTTATTAAGCATTCACTGAAGTATGAAGCTACTTGTCCCTAGAAAGGGAAAGGAATAAAGACAGAACAGCAAGGCAGTCATTTCAGAAGACTATACTTTTACTGAAATAGTCCGTAAGTTTATTGTTCTCGGTATCTGGTTGGTGACTCCAGAAGATATCCTTAGCACTCTAGATAAAGAATTCACTGTTGCTCAAAAATTATTCCTAGTTTAGGAATATTTATGTTGTTCTCATTTGGAACTGATGTAGGTATTCAAGAATAATAATTTTCAATGAACAGCTAGCTACTTCTAGACTTCTATCTGTTTTGGTGACTTACGTAAAACAAAGAAGGAATAGTCTGAGCTAATACCCTTTTGGAAACTAAAAGAGTACCAATAATGAGTCCATAAAATGTCTCCCAACTCCACGCTTTGATAATATGGCTTTATACAAACCAGAGCCTTCAAAGCAAGGTGAAAACAATCTATAGGCAAAATCTCCCAAAGATTTGCAAATCTATTGTCAAGCATTGCATAGCCCATTCAACATTATACTTGATCAAACATTACAAACATTGAACTATGAAGGAGGACTATAAAGTTCAATCACAATGTGTTAACCACAGCAAAAAAAGGCAAAGGCTAACCCTTGGAAAGAAAGTGCATGAGCTAACTAGTAAGGTTTAGGAACAACTCATCATGATGTATGTCCCTCAGAAGGTTAGAGATTTTATTGTGAGGTACTCATGGAATTCCTGAGAGGGAATGATGACAGATGAGTCCTTGATCAGCAAGTGAAATAAGGAAGGAAACTTCCCTTCAAGGGAAGCTGAGCAAAGGACAGTAGTCTGAAGTTATGGAAAATATTTTATATAGAGAAAATCCCTTTTCTTTATAATTTTTATGCCAAATTTAAAATACTGCATTAGAATCTATCTGCATTTTTTCTTATGTAATTGAATAAATTTTCCCATTGCAACAGTCTTAACTGCTAGATTGTCAGCCATGGATAGAAGGAGAGTACCCAAGGATCTTTGCTCCTCAGCTAAGATGAACAGTATAAATATACATTTATTGCTTTTATTCTCTCCCTCATTGATTTTTTGACTTTACATCACATGACAAACATCGAATTTCCTTGAAGAAAATAATTGTTTTATAGTGTAATTTTACACTTCTCTGAAGAACAGATATGAGATTTTCCCTAAAACAAAACTCAGATTTTAAATTGATGGAGATAATGGCATGAAGCCACTGTGGCAAACAGGAGAGAAAAATCTGCTTTTTTCTTTGTCTTGTCTTTAAACTTACTGAAAATTATAAGAGGGCAGTGTTGATCAAATGAAGTGACAGAAAGCATGAAATCCAAAGCACAGTAGGATATCCACAAAAAGTAAGCAAAAGACTTGTAAAGGAATGGGAAAATCACCCTCTGGCAATTTGCAATCATCACAAGAGGACTGCAAAAAAATAAAAACAAATCCCCCAAAATTCAGTTTGTTAGCTTTCTTCTTACTTAAACTCATGACACTATTGGAACATAAACATTAGTATTATGCCAAGCTCTTTTCTACATCAATTTCTCTCAGCAAATAACCTACAAAACAGTCAAAGTATTTTTTTAATAAGTAACAGTATCAGAATAACAAGAAAGAAACCATTAACATTTTTCAATCTTTCAATATGATCAAAATACTAGAAATTCTTCTTATGCTTCCTCAGGACAAGGTTTTTCCTGAAGGTACTTTCAATACATACAGTACACTGT
This sequence comes from Nyctibius grandis, assembly GCF_013368605.1. Taxonomy (NCBI): domain Eukaryota; kingdom Metazoa; phylum Chordata; class Aves; order Nyctibiiformes; family Nyctibiidae; genus Nyctibius; species Nyctibius grandis. The sequence continues at coordinate 7,889,752 of NC_090661.1, forward strand.
ATATATATTACACAGAGGGCACAAGATTGTGCTAGCATACACTTTATTTCACTCTCTCTTATTTGTAGCAAACACCTTTGTTCAGGGCAACTGGCATGTACCATCCAAAATTGTGGTTTATATAGGGAAACTGAATGATGGAGAACATGCAGTTTTCTGTGTATGTTGTTTAAATTATGTCAGTGTGTTTTTACTCAAACAAAAACTAATCTAACAGCTGCTGTGTGCTTTTGTTTACATGCTATATGTCAAATCGTATTGTCCCCAAGGTACTTATGAGAGATGCTTAGCAGTCATTTTCTTAAATAGTGATGCCTATCCGAATTTGGATTTTTCCACCATTGAACAGAATGACAAGCACACGATTGCTGTACTTAAAGCAATCTTTCACAGCTGCTTTACGTTTTCAGTGATCCCATTAAATTGACGGCATATGCCTGTGGGGTCTACAATGTTACAATACTGCTGAACAAGATGTTGATTGTACAATACAAACTTGTACAATAGAACCTGGCTTTATTGTGGGAACCATTTCCCAGGTCATCCTTCCATTTTTTTTTAACCTGAGCAAAATTTAATTGAAAAACTTATCTACCTCTGTGACCTTTATTGAACACCTGGTTATATTAATTGTTTAGAAGTGCAAACTCTAACACTTAGTGGTTAGTAGGCATGAAAACCTATGAAGTCTCCTCAGTTCCTAAAATGAGCATGAGTCATGTCTTTTCTTGAACTGAAAGAAGTAGCTGTGCATTAAATATGCTGGCACATCTTCTGCTTGAGCAAGTGGACCGAAATGGTGTGAATTGTTAATGCCTTGCTGCTTTGGTTCACGGCTTGTGATTGATCATTTGTAACTATATCTACTCCTTGTTCCATGAAATCAAGTATGGAGTAATGGGTTCATCAGATTTTTGGGTTAAATTGAGAGTGAAGAGGTACTGTGTGTGGAAATAAGAGTTGCCATGTTCGGGGCTGGCCTTGTAACAGCATGGAATCTAAAGGCGATATTCAAAACCACTTCACTCATCATACGCTTACTGATTCTGAATAGGGTCCATTTGCAGGGGACATTTGGTAGTTTTCCAATACACTTTATGCCTCTTTCTCCACTTCTACCACCCTGCACTTTTTTTTTTTTTAAACTAGGATAGCTTATAACAGGTCAGCAGCATAGAAAAGTAATAGATTTAAAACACTTGCTATGTAAAAGTAAAAGTAGCCTCAGACTGAAATTACTGTCCTACTAATTAATGATACTACCTAAATATTAAGTAATCTGCATGACTCAAGCTATAAAGAACTCAAAGTTTTCTTCATTATTCAGAATTATAATCTCATTTTGTAGAAAATTAGTCTTCTAGGCAGAAAGACAGAGTTACAATAGCCGTGATTTTACTCCTCAGTCCATTCATGTGCAGGAATGACACATATTTCCAGACACTGCAACACGGCTTGTGATTCTGCAAACAGCAGCAAGTGGAACCACAGCAAATACAAGCCAACAGCAACCCGAAGTGACAACCTGTGATGGCCTGCAGAAGAGTAATCACATCACAGTACCTCCACAGAACAAGAAAGGTAAATGCATGTCAGTATCAAACCTGCTGCAATGCTCACAATGTTGTTTGTGCAACAGAAGTCTCACTACACTTACTGTGCTATCGCATCTCCTCTCGGTTATTTCCACCAATTCAGAATAAAGCACACCAACTTGTTTCCATTATTTAAAAACAATTTACAGAAGCTATTTAATAACATGTGAATGTTTAACTTGGAATGAATTAATCACTCTAGTCACACGAAACTTATAACCAGGTTTTCCATCTGCTCTTGTGCTGAAGTTCAGAGACAAAGCTAAAACCTGGACAAATTCAAGACCAAAAGAGAAATACAGAGTAATAATTGACTACTATTGCGCCTCATTTAGAATCATAGAATGGTTTAGGTTGGAAGGAGTAAAGAATGAAGGAATAAAGAAGGAGTAAAGAATGAAATGGAAGGGAATTAATGGAAGGAAAGGATATGGTCGGCTAATTAAATGGAAGGGAAGTGGAAAGGTGTACTGCATGCATACATCTGTGAATATGTGTGATACGATTCTATGATTCTAAGCTAGAGCAGATTGCTCAGGCTTTTCTGCAGTGGCATTTTGAGTGTCTCCAAGCATGAGACTCCATGACACCTCTGGGTAAACTATTCAGTGTTTGACCACCCTCGCAGTAAATTGTTTTGTCCTACGTTTAAGTGGAATTTCCTGCACTTCAGTTTGTGCCCACTGCTTCTATTCATGGAATACTACTGAGAAGAATCAGGATCCATCTTCTTTACTCTCCCTGCCCCAGACTGTACTGGTGGATTGGATTAAACCTCTCCAGATGCAGGACTCAGCATTTCCCTTTGTTGAACTTTATGGGATTCTGTCTGCCTATTTATACATTCTTTTTCCAGGAGTTCTTTTAGTGTGCAAAAGTTCTTTAAGACTGATAAGAAGAAAAGGAACAATACATATTGCCTAATTCAATAAGTATAATTTATGTAGAAGGTAGAGAAAGGTCCTGGAGAAAAGGAGGATTAACCTTCATAACTATGACCTCATAGATATTAATTTCTTTCAAGAAAAAGGCTCACTCCTAATGGACTACAGTTTAAAAAAAATACTACATATGAAGGGATATATTCAGATTGCATGGCAAGCAACTCCATATATCACTCTAAAAAAATATTACTTAAAAACCAAAGGTGCTGTTCTCCATTCAACCAGATATACACACTGCCAGGGAGAAGGAGGAAAAATTGATCTCGTGTCATTTTTTTGCACTCTAATTCACCAAGTCAAGCAAAGATGCTTTATAATGGAACTTAATGCTGTTTCAGTGCTCTGTTGGTTACAACCTATGGTGTCAGCAGCTACACATTTGCCAGACCAATTCAAAACATCTTTTTTATTTTCCCTGCTCATACTGTGTGTGTGTGCTTTCTACACTAAATAGAATAAGGTATGTACAAGGGGCTACATTCTGTATGTCAAATAAATTCCATACATTCAGTTGTGATTTCCAATGGAGTTTTAGAAGTTCACACAGGTGAGTGGAACTGAGGACTGAGCACTTAGTTTTATTTAAGTATCAAATTTTCATGCAAAATGTATAATTCTTCTATTATTATACATAGTATATACAATAATACATTGTACATACAACATATTAGTAGACATTTACTATAATAATAATATTCTGTATATAAGAATAGATTATACTATATTATATTACATTCTATTATATTACATTACCTATATTACTATAAATTGGTCTGAATAGACCAATTAATTAGCTGCATCTGTTGGTGCCAGTTCTTACTGGTCTGACAAATCAAGGAATATACTCACTTAAGAGTAGGCAATAAAGGTATAAAAGCAGAAAAATAGTATGGACCACATAGTATCTGATAGTAGGCATAGAGCCAATTTTTATATCTCTGTGGGAAAAGTAATGATACACACTCCACAGAGATGTGCTTCTAAATGCAGAATTATGATCCTAGCTAGGTTAAGAATAAAAACACTTCTCTAGCTATGGGATCAATGACAGTTTAGTTTTCCTGGATCTGTCAAACAAGAAGTGTCTGCTAAATTCCACATCTGAGGATAGAAATGTTAGGCTGAATCTGAAGTTAAATGCTAGGATGAAGTGCAGAAAAGAAATATCTGTGTGGATTCTTAGACAGGTCATGTAATTGGCATCAAAGATACTTTTGTCACAGCACAGGATTTCACAATGAAGGCAGGGTTGAATGTTTCATCATGACTGAGATATTTAAATGCTGGTTTTGAAGGAAATATTTTAGTAGTAACATGCTTATATACAAATGCTGCAAGTGCAGTTACATAGTCTGTGATTAAAGAAAATGAGGCACACAAAGGCTTAATCAATATCTTATTATCCAATGTGCCACTGATGTCACCGGTCCCATAAACTGAAAGTGCCACCAAAGAGAGAAATACTCTGTCACATGGAGTAGGAAGGCTCTGAATATATCAGTGGGTTCTTTTTTCAACTGGACTGACAGAGTATATGTCCAGTTCCTCCTCAGACAGTTTTGGGGAATATTTAGCTGAGGCTATCATGCTCTTCTTATTACAACTATTTTCATGAGCGTTGTCTATTTTTTTAATAATCAAGAATCTTTTTTTTTTTTTACATCTTTGATCTGAAATTAGCTGTAAACTTTGAAATAACGAGAAAATGCTCATAATGAAGACAGCCTTCTCTTTCTAAAACATGGCCAGGGAATGTTATCTGACTTGTGAGGAAAGTCAAAAAACCCTGAAAACTACTCCTAGCTGGGATGAAATCTGATTTGCTTCTCTGAAAGTCGTTAGGACTAGAAGAGAAATAAGCAGACTACTTACATGGACATTTGTTGAGGCACACAACCCAAAGAATTTAAGACTCCTTTTAATGGTTTACAAATGCTACATCTTCCTCACATACTTCTCCCATGATAGGAGGATCATTTATAGACACAGGCACTTCTAAAGTCTGAAGCTCTTGAACTCATTTATTTAAAACCTTGTACTAAAAATCTTTGGTTTGAATAACAGAGGTATTCAGGAATAAGGAAAAAATTGTCATAGGGATATATACTTAAATGCCTAATTAAATTCATTATACAAAGATACAGCTATTTGTTAGAAAACAGTCCTGAAGGAAAGCTCAAAGAAATAATTTTTAGTCTTCTTAAACAGAGTTGGAATGATGTCTTATTTATAGACCGTACACAAGTGTAGAAGAGAAACTGTGTGTGTTCTCATTGAAACTGTAAGAAAAAGCTCTCAGACTAAAGAAGTACCTACAGAAGAAGACATGCAATCACTGAAAAAACGATGAAAAATTGTGCAAACGTTAAAATATTAGAATTACATAAAACAACAGCTTTATTCACGAGCTTATTTACTATTTGCCATTTCTAGTCAATCTAAGGGCACCAACCAATACAAAAGATGAAAAAAATAAGTCCAGATTCGCTTTTCAGTTCTAAGTCCACAATGTAGTAAAAAGAAAGCCTGTCCTACAAATGCTACTTACCACTTATGATATTGACAATTTTTTCTCCACATACGTTGTATTAGTATGTCGCTGGAGAAGTAAGATTCATCCTCAGCGTGCAATCACCTGAAAACTTCAAAAAAAAAAAAAGAAAGGTGTTACTGCAAATAATTAAGACCTAGTTATTTAACAAATATGTTAAGAAATATAAAAAAGCCCCACCATAGTATGAATATGCTCTAAACAGCTACAAAATAAATATTTCCCACTTAGAGAACAAATGCCTTTAAAACGTAGTCTACACCCCACAGAAAACGCAGAATGTACAGCTTTTGATCCTTTGATTTCCAGTAATGACTATACACATTGGCAAGTACAGCATTCTATCTAGGCAAATTTACTAGAAATGCAAGAAATCAAATATAACAAGTTATCCTTGGAAAAAAAAAAGTAATTGCAGGTATAACAAAACATTATGTGTTTTTTACCAACTGAAATAGCATGAAATTAAAAAGAAAAATTTAGATGCTTGTGAAAAATAAATCTACTTTTATCAGATGCTGATAGATTACACATACATGTAACAGGAAGCTCTACTTCAAAGACTTTATAGACAGACTAAGTAAGATACAGAAAGCTGTCATCATTTCTAATTAGTTTAGCCACACAAAAAGATGAATAAGCTGTGCAAAATTTTTTAATGTCTATTCATAGACCATAGATGGTCATGGTAGAAAAACAATATAATGCAGCAATGTCTTAAAAGTTACTCAATGACTCCAGCAAAAACCTCCTTAGCAGTGGAAAGTGTATGGTCTACTAGTGTACGTTTGAGTTACACTGGGTGCTGCAGAACAGAAAGACAGGCTTGATTTTCCCTGCTACACTTTTATGTTAACTGTATATTTTGACTAGAGCACGAATGCTTTGAATAAAAAGATATGCTAAACTCTAGAAAGTGTCACACTTGCTTAATTTAACTTGATTCCCATTAAACATAAAGGCATGGTTTTGTATTAGTTTAAATGTTTAATTCTAAATAACTTTTTATTCTGCTAGCAAAGATAGAAACTCTCTTTTAGAAACATTTAGAACAACACGCCCCAAACGTAATAATGTTTTGGCTTGTTGTATACCATCGCAATAGGGGATATCACAAGCCATTTCTTGTGCCCACAGTCAAATTCTAAATTATGCTTATTGTCCATGTCTACATTGTTCTGATTTTTCCCAGTCATGCATTACAGCTATTCTTTTAGAGAGAATCCTCCCACTATTATTTTCATGCTGAACCAGGTTTTCAGATTGAATAACAAAGTCATATACCTCAGTCAATTTAAATTCTAAATACGATTTCCTTGCTACACGTACTTCAAAATAATTGATTATTGAATATTTAGCTTACCTTTCTCCAGTTTATACAGGAATCATAATACTTGAGAATATATACTATAGCTGTTTTTATATTCTGCAATACTATTCAGTGAACGTAAATTTTATCAAAGAGGTGAATCATCACTATAGGAGTTGTGTGATTAAAGCAGAAACTGTCACTGAACTGATGCTAGTGAAATTACCTGTCATTCTCTGGAAGAAAGTCTAAGATATATAGCACACAAGTTACATTTTGATGACAGAAATGGCAATACTTTCACCAGGAGAAATTCATTGTTCATGGAACTGTTGAAAAGGCAAGAAGATACTAATGACGTTATTCACCCATCACGCCTATTTCAGGTCAGTCAGGTGAATGTCTTAAGATGTCTTTTTGCAGGTGCTCATAGAGAAAAGAGAGCCAAAGTATGTAGAAAAATTTTATGAGTCTTGTAAATTTTAAAAGGAATGTGTCCTGTTATAAAAATCCCACATTCAACTGCAATAACACGTGTTCAAGTGTGAAAAACACATCTCCTACCTCAACAGAATCCACATTCCAAAACTGACATTGCACACCAAACTTAGGAGAGATGCTGCCTCTCAAAAGAAATACAATTTAAAATAAGACAAAGAGAATACACCATCAATATAGTTTTGTGTTTCCTTGTTTTTTTTTCTTCCTTTTTTTTTTTTCCACTTTCAGTTGTAATTACAGTAGCTCAATGCTGTTCTAACACACACAAACATGGAACTTTTTCGAAGGTGTTGCATACCACTTAGGATTGCTAAAATACAACATATTCCCCTCCACTTGCCCATTTCTGTGCATATTTGCCATATTTAGGCCCAAATGCCATATTTCTGACCCAGTTCTAACCTAACTCAGAACACGTTCTGTCAAGAGAGAAGATGGGAAAACATGCAAACATATTACAATTTCTTACAATGGGGTCAAGGTCCTCCAATGGTTGTAGTTTCTGATTCTGTACAACTAAAGGATCCTTAACTTTCTAGGCAGTTGCTTAACTGAAAATATCCATCTAAAATAGATTTGGGAGAACCAGGTTCAAGTCTAATCAGAACCAAACAGAATGTGGACCTGTACTTGGGTCTCCTCTATCAAATTCAAGTCTCAGATCTCTGTCTTCAAAAATGTTTGGAAAGATCTTAGCTCAGTAAGAGTATTTTAGACAATTTCTAAACTTTGGCAGGACAGAAAAACTGTTTCATAGTAGTTCAAATAGAAAACAAATAGGAAAAAAAATATCATGATTTATCTTGTCTCTTTCAGTCTGGTAAATCTGCCTTTTTGAGAATGGAAAGAGAGAGAGCAACGAGAGAAGTGAGAACGTTATCACTTTTGTCGGGATTTCAGAACAAAAATAATCAAACATCCTTCAGTTGCGCTTCAGACCTTCCTGCCAAAATACCACCAGTATTTGGTGAATTCACATCACTCTGCATAGCTGGTGCACTTTTTCATTAATAGGTAAAAGCCTGAAAAGTCATCTACTAGTGACCCGCTTAGTAGATGAGGGCAGGGCTGTGGATGTAGTCTGTCTAGACTTCAGTAAGGCATTCGACACTGTCTCCCACAGCATCCTCCTGGACAAACTGGCTGTCTGGGGCTTGGATGGGTGGACTCTTAAATGGGTTAAAAACTGGCTGGATGGCCGAGCCCAGAGAGTGGTGGTGAATGGGGCAAAGTCCAACTGGCGGCCGGTCACTAGCGGTGTTCCCCAGGGCTCAGTTCTGGGGCCGGTGCTGTTCAATATCTTTATAGATGATCTAGACATAGGGATTGAGTGCACCCTCAGTAAATTTGCAGATGACACCAAGCTGGGTGGGAGTGTCGATCTGCTGGAGGGTAGGAAGGCCCTACAGAGGGATCTGGACAGGTTAGATAGATGGGCCGAGACCAACGGCATGAGGGTCAACAAGAACAAGTGCCGGGTCTTACACTTTGGCCACAACAACCCCATGCAGCGCTACAGGCTGGGGGAAGAGTGGTTAGAAAGCAGCCCGGTGGAAAGAGACCTGGGAGTGCTGATCAACAGCTGGCTAAACATGAGCCAGCAGTGTGCCCAGGTGGCCAAGAAGGCCAATGGCATCCTGGCCTCTATTAGGAATACTGTAGCCAGCCGGTCTAGGGAAGTGATCGTCCCTCTGTACTCGGCACTGGTGAGGCCGCATCTTGAGTACTGTGTCCAGTTCTGGGCCCCACACTTCAAGAAAGATGTTGAGGTGTTGGAGCGAGTCCAGAAGAGGGCGACCAAGCTGGTGAAGGGTCTGGAGGGTCTGACCTATGAGGAACGGCTGAGGGAGCTGGGGTTGTTGAGCCTGGAGAAGAGGAGGCTCAGAGGTGACCTTAGTGCAGTCTACAACTACCTGAAGGGAGGTTGTAGTGAAGTGGGAGTTGGCCTCTTCTCCCAGGCAACTAGTGATAGGACAAGAGGACACAGCCTCAAGCTTCGCCAGGGGAGGTTCAGGTTGGACATTAGGAAGCATTTCTTCTCAGAAAGGGTTATTAGACATTGGAATGGGCTGCCCAGGGAGGTGGTGGAGTCACCATCTCTGGATGTGTTTAAGAAAAGACTGGACATGGCACTTAGTGCCATGGTCTAGTTGACATGGTGGTGTCAGGGCAACGGTTGGACTCGATTATCCCTGAGGTCTCTTCCAACCTGGTTGGTTGATTCTGTGAAAAGAAACAGAGAAACACACACCCTTTTCACACAGTAGCAACAATCTGCTCAGCATTTTGCTTATTATACATAGAAAAAACCCACATTTCAATTGCTTTTTTTAAATCATGCTAAGTGAATAACGCTGCAAAGGGAAGGAATAATGTCCCATTCAAATTACAAATAATTGTAATAATTGTATTCACAGAAAAGGAAAATGCTCTGGTTCCGACATATTCTTTCTGATTTGACCACACCATGACTGAGGTTGTCCCAGACAGGAAATTATCAACATATGCACCATATGTACCATATGCTACCTTTTTTTCTTTCACTTTTCTTTAGACATCCACTCAAAGACAGGATATTGGAATACATGAAAGTCCAGTCTGATACAGTATTGCAATTTTTACGGTCATTTGTTTTCGTGTTCAATTTATAAGCAAGAAATATGTTTTCTTTTTAAATTACTGGACTGGATGAAATACTATTTTGAAGATTTTAAAATATTTTTATTTTATACTTACTGTTGCAATAATACTGAGACACTGATTTTCAATCTATTTTCAATGTGTCAAACTTTATACGTTCACCTTTCAGTGGAGGATCAGACACTTGTATAAAATTCTAATGGGTATTGCACATAAACATACAACTTTTCCTTTGGCCTTAGTTCTCCTTCCTCTGCACGAAGCGGTACGTACATGCTAGAATTTTCCCAACAGTTTTTCTCTTTCAGATTCGTTTGTTTCTTTACACTCTCATGCGACCTTTTTTGTTGTGCTGGCAAAAGTATTTAGGTGGGTGTGCAATGAATCAGATTCCAGAACCTATCCCAGATTAAAATTAATGATTTTAACTGGGGTTTTTTTGGCATATGTCATCCTCCTTATGTGGTTCACTGAATGATGGAACAAAACCCTTGTGCTGGCCAAGGAGCTGCAGAAGTCCTACAATGACAGGGCACAAGTGGTGGAGGCTTCTTTTAGCAACAGCGCTGGAATACACTGACTTGAAATGTACTCAAAACTATGGCCTCAGTCACATTTGGATACTCTTTACAAGCAGTCCACACATCTATGAGGCTTTATGGATATCAGTTTAATAATTAATGTTCTAGGTCAAGACATCACCATGGAAAAAAAAAAACAAAGATTGATTAATACTGTATCAAACTACTGAATTTGTATGATGTTCAAAAATTATTGCTGAACTCCTTTGCTCTGATGTACATACAAGTTTGATCTGTGTGTTTTGATTATCCTCATGTTGAAAGTATTACGAATCTTCTAGTTAGATGATAGGTTCTAAGAACATTTATTGCAGAAGTGGTATTATTCACATTTGCATGCAATTTCTTGATATATATTAGCACCAATGCTGACAGTAATAAAATTAGTTTTCCATCACAAGATATGGGATGATATCTATCACAGGCAACATTAGAAAAATGACAGACATATGACCTTTCCTTAACTGAGCCAGATATAGTTCTTCTGGGTACTATTTTAGTGGATAAAAATTATAATTACAATAGATAGAATATTTCAGTTGGAAGGGACCTACAATGATTATATTGTCCTACAGACTTAAAAAAACCTGGATTACACAATTCAGAAAGGGATAAATGCTAATATTCTGGGCATTCAAAATTCTTTACATGTAGTGGAAATCTTTGCAAAGTATTCCATGTTGTGAATCAGCCCTAGGTTTGAAAAGTATTTATTTTTAGAAGGTTATTTCAAATATATCACACACTAACAATAGGAATGAGGTGATATAAAGTATATATGCCATACATATACCTTTCTAGACTTACCTGAAAACAAAGACAACATATCAATTCTTCTAAAACTGACTGAATTGCCAAGAAAGTATTAAAATGCCTTATACAGGAAAAAAGATTCTTGTATATAGCATAACTTTAAAGTATGTTGTTATATGGTTACAGTGTCATATCTTTTAAGACAAATATTTTAACTACTTAATATTTACAATTAAATATCTAACCTAATCAAAATTAACCATATTTTGAAGCATATATAACATATATAACCCATGCCTCAGGTAATCTTAGAAATAATGTTCCTTGATAATAAATCCTCTGATAACATACTGTTAGATAGCACACACAAAAGTAGGAGAAGAAATAGGCATAATCAGAAGCAAGGTGGCTACTAGGCAAAGACAAGCAGATTAAATAGAAGGGGGAATTTCAGGAAAGAGGGAACACAGAAGTAAAATTCCCCTTATCTAACCTTAAGATACATATAATCCTTGTTTTGTTGAATTGCAAGGCTTTGGAATTTAAGGGATTTTTTGGCTGTTTTTTTTGAAGAATAATCTATAGTTATACAAAAGCAATAAAACTGCAATAACAATGAAGGTACTTTGGAGATGCATTCGTTCAAACATGCTAATAAACAAAGGTTACCTTTTCTGTTTGATTTTGTGATGCAACAGCCTCATAGTTATCCTGCCCTGTGCAGTTCTTAAACACTAAAATTCTGTCAGAGGTGCCCTCAATAACTTTCTACATGCAGTTGGAAATGACAGACTTGGTTTTCTTCTGCTTGGCATCATTATGAAGAACCAGGCCATTCACTGTCCAGGATACTTTCTTCATTAATGACAGATGGTCTGAAAGAAAAAAGAAAAAAGTAAAGTAAATATTTGGATTCAAAATTAAAAATGGATGCCTCATGCTCCCCTTTCCCTATTACCTTAAAAACACACACTGGCCTGTCTCCACTTAGATGCTGGTATTTTCTGAAATGCTACCACCAGCTTCCTACTAACCGTGACATAAGCTGTAGCAAGCTGTCTGCAGTGATAGCCTGCATAAATCATCATTGCTGAAGGGAACAGATGTTCAGGGTATGAAAGAGTAATACCACAATTTAGTCATAATTAAAATTCACCTTAGCATGCCTCTATCAGTGAGCAGAGAGGAACATTTCACTTCTCACCTACAAAAATGAAATGCCTCTCATTTCTTCTGCTTCAGGAAAATTAAGCCTGAACCTTTCGTACATTGTTTGAGTTCCATATCTGACACTGCATCATATAAATTACATTTTTATTTCACTTCAATTGTTAGTTTTCTTCTTTTTCCAAACACTAGAAAATGACCTTTAAATGGTGTACTGCCTCAGCACGAAATACACTTACAATTAAATCTTCCAAGGAGATTGTTGTATATTGCATGCAGAAATAATCAGTAGCTATCTAGCTACAGATCACAAACTGTGCCAATAAACATACTTATTGCACTGATAACAATTCAGTCTGAGCTGGGTATATTTAAAAACTCAGGGGCTGAAGGCCAACCTAATGAAATTCAACAAAGGCAAGTGTAGGCTCCTGCATCCAGGGAGGAACAACCCCATGCACCAGTACAGGTTGGGGGTTGACCTGCTGGAAAGCAGCTCTGCAGAGAAGGACCTGGGAGTCCTGGTGGATAAGTAATTCACCATGAGCCAAGAAAGCCAATGGTATCCTGGGGTGCATTAAGAAGAGGTCAAGGGAAGCTATCCTTCCCCTCTACACTGCTCTGGTGAGGCCACACCTGGAGTACTGTGTCCAGTTCTGGACCCCCAGTTCAAGAAAGACAAGGAACTACTGGAGAGAGTCCAGCAGAGGGCTACAAAGATGATCAGAGGACAGAAGCATCTCTCATATGAGGAGAGGCTGAGAGAGCTGGGTCTGTTTAGTCTGGAAAAGAGAAGACTGAGAGGGGATCTTATCAATACTTACAAATACTTTAAGGGCAGGTGTCAAGAGGATGGGGCCAGACTCTTCTCAGCAGTGCCCAGCAACAGGACAAGGGGCAATGGGCACAAACTGAAACATGGGAAGTTCCATCTCAATATGAGAAAAAGCTTATTTACTTAGAAGGTGACAAAGAGCTGGAACAGGCTGCCCAGGGAGGTTGTGGAGTCTCCTTCTCTGGAGATATTCAAAATCCACCTGGACGCGACCCTGTGCAACATGTTCTTCTCAATCTGACAGACTCTGTTCCATATTTCACAATTCCCAGGAGAGTGCTCCTACTCTCCAGTATGCAGGCTGGACCGAGATCTCTCTCTTGTTGCTATTGGACTGTGCGAAAGAAAGAAAGAAAGAAAGAAAGAAAGAAAGAAAGAAAGAAAGAAAGAAAAGCCATGGGAATCTGACTCTACAGACCATTTATAATAAAAGCACTTATTTGGAACTAGGGTAAGGATTTTATAACCCCAGTCTTATGCAATGTCTAAAAAAGGTGTTCAAGCAGAGGCATCAGATTAGATTTCAGCTTCATTCCTTTCTTCAGGATTTCTTAGTGTCTGTTGTAAATGCTGCTTCTCTTGAAGCTACCCTATGCTTCACACTGGTGCTGTACTTGGAAATGTTGTTACACATAACAGAAGTGATTTGATGGGAGACTGGAAGGAAGTTTCTAACCCTGCCTAGGATATGTGACAGAAATAGAGCAAATATGAGGAATTTCCATCTTTGGAAACTTTCCAAATTTGACTGGATAATGCCCCATGCAACCTGTCCTACCTTTGAAATTAGCCCTATTTGAGGACATTGGACTAGATGACCTGCAGAGGTCCTTTTCAAGGCAAATCATTCTGTGATTCTCAGTAATCTGCCACCATGTAGCAGAGAGTTGTACAAGCTACTGCCAAGCATAATGTACCTTAATTTTGTTAACCACTAAGTTAACGCTAAGTGCTTGATACTGCAAATTTACAAATCTTAACCTAGTTTTTTATATGCATCATTTACATAAATTTTTATGCCAGAATTTACCATAATTTTCAAAAATTAAATTATATGCTTGGTATTATGCTTAATGTTAGCTGTTGAAATTATTTAAACAAGATCAGCAACACTAGTCAATAATTTGGTAGAGAAAGTGAAGATTAACTCAGCAAATTGACATTAAACTGAGAACTGTGGATAAGCGGAACATATTACCTAAATGGAAGTAACCCCCCCAAAACACACAGTAGCACTGCTACCGCTAGTTAAAGTGGCTGTAAAACTTTAATCATCTCAAGATAGCAGAATTACGGTTCAAATTCATATGCCAAGGAATACCTTCCTCCAGCAAAAGAATTCTTAATGATATGATGACATGGAGGTTCGCTATTAAGAATGAATAATGTCACTTGCAGAATAACAAATATAAACTCACAGAGCACTATAATTTTCATTCGACATTCCCTAAGTACTGACTGTACCGCTCATGATCTGAGCCCAGGTTAGTATGTTACACGCATTTCCTGTTACATTGAACTTATTTAAAAATCCAGTTTCCTTATTCTCCCAGCACCTATCCCTTTCATTCACAACTGTGTTATACTGTCATTGTTGAAACAAGATTTACAGAGTTGTAAGAAACTTTCTTCAAATGATAATAAAAAGGAATAAACTTATAGGTTTAAAGGGACTAGTATATGGTATTATAAATACATTGATATTATATGCTATATATTATATTATGCATATGTACTCAGACACATCTTGCTTTAACTTCTTTCCCTTTCTTCACCTTGACAGAAATAAATACCAACCAATGCCTCAAACAACCTTCACAACCTCATGAATCCAAAACTTATTGTCCAAAAAAAAAAAATATTCAACTGTCAAAAACAGGACATAATTTTCTCAGTTCCCATTTTTTAAGAGTCTGAAAATTGAGTGATACATTTTAAAGGGTACAGAGCAGTAACAGAGATATGAATCTGAAATATATCTTATATATTAATACATTAATTAATATATTGTTAATATAATAAATATTAAACTCCCTGATATATATTTATGAAATAGGAAGAAAGGCCCAAGTTTCCTAAAATTTAAACACTCTAGTAATAACAACACATAATGCTGCATTCAATTATGTCCTCTGTTCAAATTACAGATGCCTCGCTATTTGGGAAACATATTATGCCCAGGTCACATTCCTGTGTTTAACTAAGTTTACAGTCACTCCCTTTTCTTTAAATACTTGAGAGGTTTTTGTTCCTGCATGTTCTGAAGTGTCATCATTTATTGCCACAGGCACAATGGCTATATTTAACTAATAATGACAGCAGTTGTCATTAGATTTTAAACTCACTAACACTAGTCTGACATATTATTTGAAGTATGTCTTAATTCTACATTTGATTAAAATTACAAACATCCCATCTTCTCTGTCAATCAACATATTTCATCCCCTTGCCCTGAACTTTTTGATGAACTCTTCAGGAAAATAGGTCATGGTATTAGTGTCCGTTTAAACTAAAGAAGGTCTCCAGATTGTGAAAGGACTTTTATATGCTTTTCACAAAACACAAAAAAATTTACATTCACCAACAAATGATCAATGTTTTTCCCTATGTTTTGAGTGATAGGAATCTGAAATCTAGACTTTACCTTACAAAAATCATATTATATTTCCTTTTAAAAAATTAAGTTACATTTTCCTTCGGGAAATAATTGAAAATATGTAAATGATTAGCAATTAAAACTGCTAATATTAGCCTACCAAAGCAGGGAATCAATACTAAAAAGTAAGCAAAAATTCCTGTGATTGTACTTGAGCAGTCCAGAAGCAATGAAAATTGTTTCAAGAAACCAAAAATCTGGTGTTGGTACAGTTTATAAGAAACAATTAACTCATAAGAAATAAATTCATGTAATTTCATATGAATTCTTTCCTTATTACACTCAAGTAAACCTGAAATTATTTGGGGAATTAAACAGGTGTAAATGCCAAACGGAATAAATAAGATAAGCCTTGAAGAGACTGCAGCAACAATGGAGTATGATAAAAACATACCGGGTGAAAGGTTAAGACTCTCTGGCTTTTTGGCTCTCAGCCCAAAATTCAATTGATAGGTTGATAGTTTACTATGCAAACAATTTTCTTCCATTTGGCAGAGAGAAGAGAAAAAATGCCTCTTAGTCACCAGTGCTCTATATCTATCTTCTCCATTCCTCTCAATTTTTTCTCTTGAACTTACTTATGTTCACTGGATCTAAAATGATAATGGTTGGAAGATTATCTGTCTTGTTCTGGACTGGGATGAATTTCTCCATTCCGCACAGCTGGTAATCAGTTTTGGTTTGTGTTTTGTTTTTGTTTTTTTGTACCGGGGTCAGAGATGTAATCATAAATGATTTTAAACAGATTCTTCCTGCAATCTACAGGTTAGTGGGGACATGGATCTCAATGTTTTGCATTTTTTGAAGAATTTTTCATTTTAACACTCCTGCTTATTGCAAATAAAGGAACTAAGACAAAGTTTCTACAGGCCAAGATCTTTATCTGTTGTTACGTGAAAGGTACGGACAAAACTTTCTTATAACTCCTGGTTCTTTGAAAACATAAGGATGTCTCAAAATTTACCCTGGATTTGTCTTCCAGGGTACTGTTAGGGAGGTGCTAGGACAAGTTCAACTACTGATTAAACAGAGCTGTACTTTTGACATCTAATTTACATTGTTTTGGCTGTACCTTATGTTTCAGTGTTCTTTTATTCAAGATACAATATTAAGCTACATTTGGAAAGTATTTTTCCAGTCTAGAAAATAGCATTCTTTTTTCAATTACAGAATTGCTTAATTTACCTTGATTATGTTCCCACTGCTGTAGATATCATAAAAATACACAGAAAGATACCGTTTCGTATCTGGACGTTTTATAGCCTGTGGACTTAATGTAGAAGTCTACGAAGGAAGCTGTATCTCTCCCTTTAAAGGCAAGTGGATTCTGGATAAGGCATCAGAGTCTGCATCCCCCCAAAACGCAGTACTAACACCTAACTAATACACTATCATCTTACTCTTTGCTGCCCTAAACAAAAGTACAATATGAAACTTAATCGTTCAAGAGAAACTGTCATAAAAAGGTAATAAATAGGGCATTAAATATATATGGAATGGAGTGGATACTATCATTTCATAAAATCAGTTCTCCTTAACAAAAGAGTGGAGGCTATATGTAAAGGGTTTAATCATCTCTCTTTGGCAGCATATTATAATGCATGTTTACTAGTTATCTAAATGTCATTTGTATAATTAATCTTATGCTTAAGTAAATTTTGAATTATATCTTTTTCATTGTAAAAAATATCCCAAACAAACTACACTTGAAAAAATATTCCCTGTGGTGATTTTTCTACCCTGATCAATTTGCATTATTTTGTTTTATTTATATATGTGTGTGTGTCTGTGTCTGTGTAAGTGTCTGGGTATGTAAAAATATTATCACTTTTGACTACCAGTTTACAATTTCTACTTAAGCTGTCATCTCTCACACTGCAAAGCCTGTTGGTTGCTCCCAGAAACCAAGCATCTGGTCATTCCATCATGGTGGAAAATATCTTTACAAACCAGTAACATCATCAAGCTAAAGTATACCACAAAGGTTTCTCATATTTCTTTAACAGACTACAAAAGTTAATGGACAGGAGAGTGAGCCTAAGACCAGGAAAGAAAGTTAAAGCCTGACAACATACATTTGCTATGGTTATTGTGCCATCAATAAGACTCCATATATGTTGTCTGGAAAAACCTATTTATCAAAATCTGCTGTGGAAGCTCTGGAGGGAACACTATATGTCTCTCTGCTTCTGGTGCCAAAGGAAGCAGTAGAGTTTGCTAAGTGAAAAATCTAAAGGAGGAAAAGACACAGCATATTAGGCAAGATCTTACCACTAGACTCCTGTATAAAAAACACTGAAGTCTTCAATGCCATTGAGTGGCTAGAAGGGAGACTTCAATACTGTGAAGGGTTACAAAATAGCTCAGAAATGGGCATATTTGTTTCAGATTTCAAAAAGGTACCCACAACAGGAAAGGGCCGTAAGAATCTGTGATAATAATTTGAATCTAAATTTTCCATAGTAAAATAATAAAATTAATTCTCTGTCAGAAACCCTTAAAACAAAATATAATCTAGGCCTTACTGGCATCCCTCTCAAAGACCAGGTTTTTGTCATTCTAAATTTCAGGATATGATCAAGCTATTTTCTAGGTATTCAATTCTGTTTTGATATATGATGATTCAAGAGGAAACTTTTATAGCTTACAACAAATTTCTGTTGTGTATCTTGAGATCTTCAACCTTAACATAGATCTTCTAACATGAAGATGAATAAGCTCATGATATATGATGAAATATGTATTTCTGAATATTTTATGAATATTTGTTATAGCATATTCTTTTTCCAGATCAAAATTCCAGTACAAAGGCACTGAAATAATAACATATAATACAGTAGTTACAGGAAAATTTATAATAAAATGTATTAACTTCAAGTTCATAGAGGAGAGGCATTTTTTCTGAAAATTAAAATGTGACAACTTTAATTTTTATTTGTTGATGAGAATAAGCCCTCCATTATTTAGAATGCTTCTTGGAATTGAAACATTTCCAAATCAGTCAATAGTTAGAATGGTAAGCATCCATCATTTTACTGACATTTACTCCTCGTAGAAAAGATGTCCTATTTTAAGTGTATTCACATACATTCTTGTCAATTGGAACCTGTCTTGGTAACTTATTTCATTTTGTAGATCACATGATACATAAATGTTATTAAACAAAAAAAATCTTTCTCTCTTCATTTAAATACCGACCTGAAATGCAGCATTAAGAACACTAAACATGGATTACTTTTTCTAGAGGCCTCCTTGTCACAGTGCATTAATAAAAGACACAAAATCTTATTCACTATTTTTAGTTTTACTTTTAGCACACAGTACTGGAAATATATACATCCTACAAATATAACTCTAAATGAAAGAGTACATACATTTTGGCTAGGTAATAAAAAAGTGAACATTTATGAACTAATTGTTTCCTTATCTAGTGTTCTTTTACTATAGTGATCCACAGAATGAGAACTGGAGGTAGGTCATAAACAACACTGTACCCAGGTAATAAGATACATTAATCAGACGAAGCGCCTATGTGATCAGCAAAGCGGACCATGCTCCATGCAAAGAATCCTTGTCACTGTGACAAAAAAGTATGTGAACAAGGCATATCAACAATAGCATTTCAATCAAAATTCTGTCTTTAGGAAGCAATTCAGTTTAAGATCAGCACAGCTAAACTAGGTATCTACTTGTAAATCATCTATATGTGAGCTAGATACCTTAGTTCTCATTGTAGTCAGTGGAAGTCTAGTAAGTATAGTCATATATCTGTAGAAATGCTTAGCTTCACTACTCTGAAGGCTCCTGCAGAAATCACGGATGTTACTCTCAGTAGTACGGTGAATTAGACCTGAGCATAATTGGGTTTGGACTGCAGTCTAAGTCCACGATTGATTGATCAGCCAGAACTCCTTTGTCTCCAACTTAGTAACTCCGAAGCAAGATCAAGATAAACGGCAAATGTAGAAACTGAAAAATTACTGAATGGAAGATGAAGTTTAAAAGAAGCCATGTTTTCCACAACAGCATGACTGATAAAATGCACAAACTTTTTATGAAGGAGTGATAACCAATTAATTATTTGATTGGGCAAGGCTGCTAATGTCACTGGAACTAAATTCAACAGAAAGGAACTAATGCCAGCTTAAGAAATTGGTAACTAATGAAGAAAAAAATGAAGCAGTACACTGGAGACACCCAAAACTCAGTTGCAAAGAGGTATGGGGGGGACAATAAAAGCTGACAGGAGAAACATCAGGTATTAAAAAGAATACATAAGAACATCCAATATATTTTGAAATTCAGTAACTGCTAATTATGTGTCTACAAACAGACACTGAAGTATGTGGTCTCCCATATATTTCCAAAAAACAATTAATTAAATACAACCATTAACCATCATCAAATCACATGGAAGAACAACATACTAGAGAGCATTAACTCTTTGGCACAGTTCTGCAACACACAGTTCCACAATAGTCCCCTCAAAACATGTTTTAAATGCTTGAAACTTGATACTTTGTTTACTAAACTTCTATTAGAATGGCATCTTATAACTGATATGTATTATAAGTACTGAATTAAATTAAGAGAAGCAATGGCTTTCAATTTTCATCCCAGATCATGTAATTTTGTCAACTTATGTTTGAACCCTTATTCACTTAATCCAAATCTCATTTTAAATTTTAGTATGTCAGAAAGATGAGAAGGTGAATAAATCTAAATAAACCCAGACATCTGTGTTACTGGGAATTATATTTTATCCAGGTATTTATACCACTTGAAGTAATGAAAGTATATGCAAGATGATACAATTCTGACAGACTGTGATTTATACATGTGTTCGTTTAGCCTGTACCCAGGGCTAAAAAATAAACAGGTTTTTTATCACCCAATGTCCCTTCCCCAAACAAGGAAGGGAATTGGGAAAAGTAAGGAGACTCGTGGGTTAGAAGTTAAACAGGTTTAATAAAATAAAGAAACCAATAACAACACAAAACTATACTTATCTATAGAGTACTTGCAAGTCACTCTAGGAATGAGAAAGATGGAGCAGAGAACAGAGGAGAGCAAAACCAGCCCCAGCTCTTCCTACCAAGCCCTCCCTTTTATAGTGAACTTGATGTTAATGATATAGAATACACCTGTGGGTCATCCAGGGTCAGCTGCCCTGGATTTAACTGCTAAGGGCCTTGATCACCATGGTTGGCCACAAACTGAAACCAAATCCCAGTGAAACCAGGACAATACAGTACTTTAAATACAGATTTCCACAAAGGTGCTGATCTTGCAAATATTCATGTGTAACTACACATGTAAAAAATCTCTCTGATTTCCATGGCATCCCTTGTACATACTTGCAGGGTTGAGGCTTTACAGTATATCATTGATCTTCCATTCCCATGCAAAAAAGATTTGCTGCTGACATTTGACCTTGTTATCTATGTGTTAAGGACTCAAATGCAGCAATCAGTATGTTAATACTGACAAGTCATACTGCTCTATGCTCTCTTCCCAGCCTTGGGCTAGAGAAAGAAAATATAAAATATGTACTGTCTATACCTTTATACATCTCTAAAACCTATCTTCAATATATTGTAGCTTTTTAAAAATCTGTGCATTGTCATTCATACTACGTATAAATAAAAAAATATAAGCAAAAAAGTACTATGGCATATTATACTGAGAATTTATGAATGTTTTTAACATCAGTTCTGATTTTTGAGCACATGGAATTCTACACTATTAACTGTCATTTTCCAGTTCTATTAAACTCGTAAACAGAGTGTAAAAGGGCTATTTTCTGGTATTGGTGGCTTTTCTACTTATAGCAGTGACTTTTTCCTGTTATACTTACCCTTTTAATGGACACACAATATGTTACACTGTGCCCAAGCTCACCTACTCTTTCTTTTCTCAAAAGACAAGGCACATCTGCCACCTGCTCTAGTCTGTGTCCCAGCAACAACTGTCGAGCAGCAAAAAGATTGATTATCAGTCAAAAACCATTCAACAACACCAGATTTTGGTAGGTTAAGCTTGCTGATCCAGCAAGAGATGGTGTGAAATTTTCAGTAACGTGTGCCAACATTTTGGTGCTAAAAGAACAGCAGTGCATGTCACAGTGAAACACAGCCAAAGATATGCAGACAAAGCACAGAAGTTTTTGTTTTGAACTTGGCTTGCAAAAGGAAAATGAGAGAAAGAAAAAAAGATTTGCTTAATGAATTTGGAAATCTATCATAACACTCAAGTTATATGCATGGAGAAACTTATGAGTAGCAGTGAAGACTTTGTAACAAATTATAGCAGTACCCTTATAAAAATACTGCAATAAAAGGATCGTGTAAATGATTCATAGCGTACACATAGTAGTTTTATTGTACACTTTTGCAAGAATAAATACAAAGATCTGTGCTTTTTACTGAATATATAGGCCATTCATTACAGCCATTCTAGTGAATGGATCACCTGTATCATACTCAGAATAATTTTAATGCTATTAACAACAGCTTATCACATATAAAATTGATTATGTAAGACACAGGGTTACTACATAAGTTTCATTCATTAATACCTCCATGAATATGTAAACAAACTTTAATTACTGGACTTACATCATAAAGGCTCAGCTATTTAATATGAGATTTTTATGTGTATAGAGCAAGCTATATAGTAGTCATTTTCTTAGGCAAATAGCCAGGAATGAGTACTATATAGATATCTTCTTGAAATGTATTTGTACTAAGCAATTTCAATCTGTAAAAGAATTAGCAAAAGATTGTTTGACTATTTTGAAATTCAGAATGAAACATTTAACACTAAAGTACGTCTCCAAATACTTCCCAAGATAACAAATGCTATTTAAAAACTATGTAGAAAAAGAAAACCAAAGATTTGTTTCTAAAGGAAGTACATAAGAAAAAAAAATGCCCAAAAGTGCAATGAAATATACATATAAAATATATATAAACATATATAGTATAAACATATATATAAAATACGCACACTAGTTGAATGATTTGTCTTTTGTTTTTCTTCTTTGCTATCCCTAACTTTTTAAAAAACATGTCACACATACTACTACTACAAGATTATACAAATTGTAATGTTTCACATAATGTTAAGCAATTTATCTTGTTTGCATTTCTCATTGGAATAGTACACTGGAATTGTAGATTCTTACCTACACATACATTATCCTAATAATAATTTTGCTTTTTATAATACATTAGTTTATATCAATTAAAAGTTCTTTATCCCAAATTCCAGTTGAATTAATATTTTAATAAAATACCCAACTGGTATCTTGAATTTGATACTGAATCCTACGCAAGCTAATGTTATAACATGTTACCACAAATTTACTGCAGAAATCTCACAAGGTACTTCATGATCTTAAAATATGACAGAGAGAAATATTTACATTCACATTTGAACTGTAAAGGATTCAGAAATAGTTTCCCCCCCTTGTGAAAAACAAAACATAATTACCAGTTTGGTAAAGGAATGAGAGGAAAGCAGAAAAATTTTAATAATGGTCTTACTGAACAATCTAAAATTAATAAAGTGTAGTAAAGCAGATATTCCATATTGCTGTACTAAACTTTCAAAAATTTTAAACAATGGCATTAATGAATCCAATCTTGCATTCTGGGTTATTTTTGCTGGTGGAATAAGCCTAATTAATTACGTCTGTTTGATGTCACTGAAACTAAACAGTAAATTCAATAATCTCTTTACATTTTCACCATTTAACCTCCTGCAGGCTCCCTAATGTCTATTCAGATCTATATTAAATTAAGTACCAATGCTAATGAAGGGCAATAAACGTGGCTGTCAGTAGATTTTTCTTTCATTAAGCACATTATCCTCTTACTGAGCTGTAAATGAGTAAACATTAGTTTTGTTAAACCATGCAAAAAGACAGGATGAAAATAATTTTTAATTGCACCCCTTAAGCTATTTGCTGGGGGTTCTCAGTTTTGTTTATGTTTTTTTACCTTTTATTTTTTGGAATGGATATAAAGAGGTCTCTCCCGTTGAAATATAAACGTCAGCATCATGGGGTATGTCTTTAGGTTCTAGTGCTTCAGTGCCGTCTGCCAAGAACACTCATTGTGCAGCCATGTTCAGATTCAGCTTTTCAGAGCACTCCTCCAGCAGCTAAATGAATGCAAGAGGTAAGGAATACTGATTACAAACATATTTATTTTAGGATCAATATTTAGTCAGAAAAAATGAAATTGGAAATAAAAAATGAAATTGGAAATAAAAAATCCACTCTCAACTAATTTACCATCATAGTAACTGCACTACAAGTCATTTAGTATTTTAGTGATTATTACTAGAAATCATACGATGAGAAAAACACATAACCTAAAAAGATTGGTTTAAAAGTATTGTGCACTTGCCTTTTCATGCCATATAATATTGTACGTTATGCTGTAACTTATTTCACTTAACATTTATAAGAATTTTTAACAAGTTACACATTTTAGGAATAGTGTACAAAGGACAAAACCTTTCATATAAGCTTATTTTAAAGGAAAAAAGGATTTACAACAGGGCTTGAAGCAAAAGCTACAAATAAACTTCATGCATGCAAGAAAACTTCTATTAGAGGTTACTGGCTTAATTAAGGACACAGAAACTTTAGCAAAGATCTTTCTTATGCCATTTTTGTAAGCTATGACTTTGATTACATTTGGCTGCTGTTTAATAACTTTGGATACTTCAGATGCCCTCTGGACATGCCAGAGTTTTGAAACAGACAGAACGGTTAATTCTGTTGAAAAAAATCCAGTTTAGGATATTAAAGAAACAATCCAAGATATTTTTCTTTTCTATTTTTTTTTATTTTTTTTTTTAGAATTTTTATCATGATTGTATGAAAAGATAATCTGAACAATTGGTCACTAAAATTCTTCACAGTGTAAGAATTTAGTTCACAGCACCTAAGTTATAAATACAGAAAATACAGAGAAGTTGGACTGTTACAAGCAAAATAGACTTAACCTATCCCAAATTGAGTTTATTCAGAACTTCTAGAATACTTGGAAAGTAGTTGTTTAATTCCACTATGAAGTCCTTTTATGAAATAGCTTAATAATTTCACAAGAAAATAAATCATCTAATTTTAAAAGTATTTTTCAAAATCTATCAGCACAAATAAATATAAAAAAAATTTGTTGACTCTGAGAAAACTTGTAATTAAAGAGTGATTTCAGTGCATAGTATGTAGATTATTGCTTCTAGTTTAAAAATTAAGAACTGATGACAGTCTTTTCTCAGGCAAAATTTCAATCAAATTGACAGCAATTATGCCTGTACAGTGACTGCAGAGTGGGGCTTATTGTTAATTGTTTCTGTTTCCCAGATAGCAAAATATATTCAATGCAGCTGCCAGAATAAAATTAAATAAACTAATACTCAATTAAAAAAATCATAATACTATTTTTAAATGCTCATACCACAAACAACTTCTGAATAATACCACAGTAAGGCTATTTTTAAAAAGAAAAAAAAAGGAGGGGAAAGCAGATTTGTAAGAAAATGTCATATTTCAGCAAGAACATTTGTGACATACAGTCTCCATCCTAGTCTGCAACTAGAGGTTCCCATGCAGAACTCAAAACTGTTTTGATGCCTAAGATTTGAATTGCTCTCCCATGAAAAACCTTGGAAATTTTTCTGTTCATTTCAATTAGCTCTGAACTGATACTTCACTTAAACCATAATGGCATGTAGGTAATTTCACATATGTTACAGTTTCCACATTTCTTGAATGATAAAACTACCACATAAGAATCCTAGCTTTTTTGTTGTCTTTTAGCATTTCTAAAGCAAGTCATGTTATTAAATCAGTGTAGCTACTTCAGTGTTGAGTACTAAACCATACAAATAAGAAAGTCAAAATGTGGCCCCCTTAAAAAGTAACTATATCTTTTCTTTCTGGTTTTAGAGTTTAAGACTTTCATACACCAGAGGACAAGTATACTAAAATACATGTCTTATCACACAAAATTAGCAATTACAAATACTTTAATGGATAAAGCACTTCCAGAAAACATCTGCAAAAAAGAAATTTAGAGCCATTTGTATCCTATTTCAGGACACACCTGCCCACAAATGAGGGGATACCATGATAACTAAATCGTCTAGGTTTGTCTCAGTTTACAACAATTTCCCTACTCAAAACAGAAGACACTAACAACAAAAAGCTTTTGATGAGGAGATATAAATTAAACACACTAAAATACACTTTTGTTCACCGTGTCTTCACTTTTATCACCTTTATAGTACATTGCAAAATCCAATTGCTCTCTTGGATTTTCCAGACAGACAGAATCAATTCATTTTGGATTAACTATGGAGAATCACATTCTTCTTTGCAGAGGGTCAACTTGATGGATATTACCTATTTATTGTTAAGTCTATTAAAAATTTGTAAAGCAAACTGGGATGCCTGTTTTACTGTCATTTTATTTGTCTTCCAGAAATGTGTGATAAAATCAGTACAGTTTTTAAAAGGATATACTCTGAGAAATTGTTAGATCAAGAAATCTTAATAAAAATTAGCAAGGTCTGTTTTAGAATATCAACTGAATCATCATTACAAGGTGACTGAACTGCAGCAGTCATGACTAAAAGCAACAGAGAAGAGCTTTGATTACCTTAGTTGACCTGTGGGAACACTTTCAGCTTCGTTTCTCTTGGATGGTGATATAAGACAGAAATTGTCTGTACTGCTTGATTTGCAGCTGTCTATATGTCTGATACTCCATCACAGCTCTGAACTGATTTTGTTTGATGTGTAGAACAATCTTGAAGTCTTGACCTTCTTGATACCATTGCTGATTGATTGCACGCGAATGTTATGGGCAAATAGAAGTTGTCTAGAGCTTTGCTTTGCTTCGATATTTTTAACGGCTATTTTTGCATAGGGAGGGAAACATTTTCTGAAACAGAAATATGATAAATATAGTTAAAATTTTATCTTTTTGCTCTGATCTTTCAACTACTTTAAATTAGTACTGATTGACTGTATGGAGTTCAGAAAAGCCTGCAACAACTTAATTAAAGTTGGAAAACACCTTATGAAACTGCTTTAATAGTTTCATCCTGATTCTTACTTCTGCAAACTATAAAATTATTTCAGAATTCAGCTCAATTAATCTTTTCATGAGCTAGGATCAGAATGGGAATTTTATAAAGTGCTGTAGGACAGGATTATGGTGAAGTACAGTAGGTATTTCAGCTATACTATACTGCACTGAGTCTGTGCTAGTCTTCCTTCATACAAAATGAACATTAAATTACCTCATAAAGCTAAAAAAAAAAAGGTTTTATTTGCATAAAAACATTAAAAATAAGGAGAACAAAAGCTTCCAACCTTCAGTTAGAGGCTATTGTTAATGGCACAAAATTACTTCATACCGTAGGCCAAAAGTCTAGATGGAATATTCACCCATATGAAGATCACACAAGCTAATTTTATCCAGTCTTTGAAAGATCCAAATCAGCACTAGTGTAACTGTGCCAACAGCAATATCAAAGATCAAGAAGAAGCAAGAAAGGAATCAGATGAGATCAAGCCCTCACTCTTCTTTCATATTAAATAATTCTTAAATGTCAGAATATTCCCATTATAAATTACAAAAATGATGTCACAACAAATGTGAACTTCAAAATTTGTCCACATGGATTGCAGCATGTTTACCTAGGAAATCTTTGAACTAATATACTATCACAGGAATACTAAATATTGGAGTTCAGTCACAGAAAACTCTCTTTAGTGTTGTGAGTCTGAACACACTATGCTGTGTTTTGAATTCTGACTAGTGACAGCAAGAGGACTATTTTTTGCAAGACAAGCAAGACAGCAAGTGCAATATTTTTTGAAAGTATTATTTTTCTTAAAAGACCATTTTGTTATTCACGTCAAGAGCAGAAAATAACTACAAAACCAGAGACAAATTTCTTTATATGTAAAAATCTATTAATTGCCATTATTTATTCTGTAGATAAGTTCCTTCTTTAGCAGATAACATCCTTACCTACTACTGATGAACTGTTTTGAGGGGATATTAACAGTATTGTTAGTATTAAGTAGGAATTATCTTGTTTACGTGACAAGTAAACCATTATGTAAGTGGTCTGGTGTAGCAAAGGGCTACTATTTTTCAGTAATAGATAGTACCTACAAAACCTCTTGTCACTAAATTACACTATACAAGGAAAATATCTACAGGACTACTACTGTTATTGTTCCCCAGTCCTTGTCCAGCTTTTTCTTAAAATTTCCCACCATCATAACAACTATTTATATGTATAGTGTATGTAAACCTTAGAGTACTTGAGCATACACTCCAATGCCTTAGCTGAGGAGGTTTCAAAGAGAAAATGCAAGCATGCAATTACCAAAACTAATCTTAGTTTTGCACTTCCAAGCTGTTTTATACTTTGAGAAAACTCAAATTTAGATGAAACCCTGGTGCCCATCCTTCTGGAGATGAAACACCATAAAATGAAAGTCTTAATATGTGGAAACCTCATGAAAGAGTCAATTTGAAATGGCGTTCACTAGTCAGGAAAGACCGCTTGGTACTCCATATTAAAGCAAAATTTCTTCTTAGTCAATGGTAAATTTTGCTAGCTGCTAGCACCAAGATGTTGAGATCCTATTTTTATGGCACAAGTAAAGATGTCCAGATAGAGATATAGAGAGAAAAGATTTTGAAACCAGAAATTTAAATGGGAAAAGAAATGAAAAAAACTAAAAACCTAAAGAGCTCTAACAACTTTTTTCCCATTTAAAAGCAATTAAACTGCTGTTTATTCATAGCCAAAGCACTGAAGTCTTTTTGTAATTATAACAAAAGGAACTTTTACTTTCAGTTAGTTCTACATGCTGAAATTGTTTAGCTACATCAGATCAAAATTTTTATTCTATTGCTCTAGCACGATTTTCTAATTATTCATTATTGTCTAACTAAAGCACATTTCTCCATATTTCTTCTTTAAATAGAAAACAACACTATATTAAAGAAAAGTAAATAGTCCATACAGTTTTCTAAGACATAAATCTGCACATGGCTAATATTTTTTTCCATAAGTGAAAAATAGAGCTACTTTAACAGACGTTGGTTCAGTAACAGCTATACAGGTCAAAGTTATCACACAGTTTTGGATGTGAATTCAACAGCAGGATAATGACAGTTGCCAAGGATTTGTATTTGCTGTCGCTTACTACTAGTGTTGCCTGTCAAATTGTCTCTTTTTCTTATACAGAAGCCATGGGATTTTTTATGGATAGCAATTACTTACAGTATACAAAGAAGTACATCAGATGTAACAACCACCCTTTAGCCCTTCCATCATTTGGTCGTCTCTTTGTTATATCTAGTCATCCATTTTCACCTAAATTATTTATTTATATTGCATGTTTGACAAGCATGTATTCTGTGCTTTATTTTTTTAGCAGTCGTTCAAAAGATATAGCGATTTATTTTAACATTCTCCTATTTAAATTTACCTTAGTATTTTTATTTTTGTACTTGCACTTTGTGTCGGATTTCTCAAGAAAAGCATTATCTGCATGGTGAAGGCATTTTATTTGTCTACCAAAGGTATTAAAAATTAAAATAATGGCAATATCAGCTCTTAACCACAACGGAGGGGTTAAGCAAACGTTATATTTATTCATTATTTGTTTGCATCATTGCAGTATTTTTCTCCAGCTATCATATGTTTCATATTTGTTTGCACTTATTGTTGCACTACATGCATGTATGCTCCAGATAACCATATTAGTATATCTTTATACTGATAAATGAGAACATGGTGTTTAATATATTATGGTCCTGAAACATTTTCTGGTACAGGACTGCATTAACATCATCATACAACTTGTGAAAATGCTAAATTTAATTTTATTATACAGGAAACACACAATATACATCATTTACATGATAAAAAACAAAGCCTAACAGTTTAGTAAATTTAATACGTTTGGGAAACTGCCTTCATAATAACTGACCCAACAAAGGGCACCTTTACACACATAATCTGTATCACTTTGGGAAGGACCTTCTTCAACCAATAATGCTGCAAATCTCACACCTGCCAAGTAAACTAAACTGTTCTCAACTCATACAGCAGTTGGAAAGAAAAAGTGATTATTGTTTTCCTTTTATTAGGAAAGCCAAATCTTCTCCTTTTCTCCTAAATACTCCTTCCAATTACAGGCTATCACGAAACTACAATCCATTCTAAATGAGTACACCCTGAGTAATAACCTAATAAGTACAGGCTGTGTGTGAAACTCATGTCCCACTAAAATTGCTGGGAATTTTGCCAAAGGCTTGAATGAAAATTTTATCCTGGATCTCTGAGTTGATGAATAGAAAGAAACTGCTTCTCCTTTCCCTGTCACTTCCCATTGAAACCCTGGCATCCCACAGACCTCTGGCCGTGAAAGGTTTTTCTCCAGTACACTAAAGAGAAGAGAAGAAACTACACTGCTCAGTTAGACAACTGGTGCCTAACGCAGAATAAAATATTTAAACAATCCTTTTTGAATATCACAATAATCTGACAGCATTTACTGTCTCTTCTTACTTAGCCAGGAAACTAGACAGCACACAATACATCTCTTCTGTCTCGGCCCAAATGCCAGAGAAACAGATTTTCTTTCAGTGCCTGGAACAGACAAAACCTACTCAACGCCTGAGGAATGAAGCTGCCACACCACAGAAAAGAAATTAGGGCAAAAAATGAAAACATACATTTCCTTCACCAACATACTCACTTGCAAAGAAATTCATAATTGAGTCATCATAGGATAGTTTTACTAGCTAGGTAGATAACAAGGTAAATAAAAAGCTGTAAAAGTTTGAAACTTAAGTGTCACTTGCGTAGTTAAAGTGGCTACCATCTGCTCCCATGCTTCTTTGTGAAGCAGAGGAAAAAGGGTAGCAGCACCTTGGGATCTTAAATGGCGGCAAGGGCCCTGACTGCACCCCGCTCCTGGGGATTTGGCTGCTGGGCTCAGGGCCAGCTTAGAGATGGCGCAGCTGAGGGCTGCCCCTCCTTCCCTCTGGTGACCGTGGGGAGCTGCCAGACAGCTCTGCAGGGCGGCCTCAGCCACGGCTGGCCCCCTTCTCTGGGAGCTGCCTTTAAGCCGAAGCTCTAGACCTTGGCTTTGCCTGAGGTGCGGCCCCACCCGCGCGACAGCTGTGCCCCTACCCATGCCCGGCCGTGGGCCCCGCTGATCTGCACCCAGGCCCCGGCCCACAGTCTGACTTCGCGCCTTGGCCTGGCGACCACTGGCTGTGCCTGACCCTGTCAGCAGGCCTGGGCCTGACCCTGGCTTGCTGACTCGTGTTCCTGGCTCGACCTCGGCCCTGACTCATCACCCTGGGCTTGCCTGATCACACCAGCTCTGGCTGTCCCCGGCTGCCACCACGGCTGGGCCCTGCCTGGCAAAGCCCCTGCCTCACAGCCTGGCAAAGCCCCTGCCCCGCAGCCTGGCAAAGACCCTGCCCCGCAGCCTGGCAAAACCCCTGCCCCACAGCCTGGCAAAACCCCTGCCCCGCAGCCTGGCAAAGCCCCTGCCCCGCAGCCTGGCAAAACCCCTGCCCCACAGCCTAGCAAAACCCCTGCCCCGCAGCCTGGCAAAGCTCCTGCCCCGCAGACTGGCAAAGCCCCTGCCCTGCAGCCTGGCTGTCAGGCCCAGCCCCTGGCTCCTCAACCCGTAGGGAGCAGCCGACCCTTGCTGCGCTCTGGCGAAGGCTTTCAGGACATAATGGGATCTCTTCCCTTCAATAGATACATGCAGTATCTTGTCATTTCTAATCATTCTTATACTTTCTTTGGTACAAAAATACCGTCAACGCTCCTGACTGAAATGAATTATTAACAACATGACTCAGTGTTCCAGTTTGCCATCTGACTAAAGAGGAAGAACTGATATCTAAAGAGCTGAAGAAACATGAGAGGACAAAGAAAATTAGTTTACAGATTCCAGGACCACTAAGTCAGCTACAGATAGATCCAGAATGAAGGATTCACAAACACTGAAAGAACTAAAATTTTAAATAAAGACAAAAGTTGAAAATCAAGCTATCATCTGTAGGGTTTTGAGATATTTTTCCCCTTACTTGAGTGAAACTGAGAGTATACTACACAGAGAAATTATAAAAATATTTTAAATATTTTACTTCTCTTCATCTTTAGTCTGAGATTGATGCTAACAAAATATTTACTATTATATTTTTACAACTTATTACACAGCAGAAAATTAAGCAACTTTGACAAATGACATAAGTGAAAAGTTGCCATGACTTGACTCACACATTATTTGCTAATGTAGGTTGTGCATCTATGTGGCATAAAGACATTTGCAAAGTTAAGAGCTCTTCGTATTTTTGTGATGATGCCCGTGCCATACGGTATTTTTCCTGAGCACTTACTAGACTTCTGTTATTTGCCATTTCCTGTTTAGAAGTACAAAAGATTGTAACTAAAATGAAAGCATAAGCTTTTTTTAAATAGTTAAGACTGATGATTAAATAGTGATTAGAAAATTGAACCAATCTTGTATCATAATTTCCTCTACAGATTGTGAGAACATGGTGGGGTTTAGAGAGAGTTTCCTTTGGATGCATGTATACTTTGCATACTGCTCCTTTCTGGAGCAGCAAGATTTGCAATTGAAAGGGAAATTTGGAGGCTATACATGGAGAGAGAAAAGACATTCTTCTGTGAACATAGATTAATCTGATTAACTGTATATATGATAAAATTAGAAACACCTGAAATAGTCATACAGATTTTCAATAAAACCACCTCTTCTGTTGTCCCTGCTGCCTCCATCTCCTCTCCTCCTAGAATGGAACAACTGTTGTTTTTCAGAAGTCATTTCCACAAAGACATCACTGAGAACTTAGGAGCTTTGTTATTCCTTTTAACAGGAAGGGTTCTTTTCTTTTTAATTTAGGGAAAACAAATATGTGATAGACCTTCAGATAAAATGACCTGAATCTGGGTCAGAATTTACAGAAATCTAAAATACATCACCAGCTGTTGGACATATATACAGTCTAATAGTTTACCTGTCATTGACTGAGACAGACTGGTGGTCAGTTGAGAGACCCTTAAATTTTACTTTCTTATGCATGAGATCTGCCATCTGATGTGCAAGTTACCTGTAAGAAGGAATCTTTGTCAGTGTTACTGCAAAAGCTATGCTGACAAAACCAAAGTAAGCTCTTAAAGTGAGTGCTTGCTTTAATATTGTATAAAGATCAACATTTGAAAATGTTTTATTTTAATGAAAAGAAATAATGTACAATTTACACAGTCAGCTCTACTATTTTTTAGAGACAAAAGTTTATGGGTTGATACCTATAACAGCTTAGCAATCACAGTTACCAGCAAAAATAACAGTAGCAGTAAACGTTAAAGGACATCCGGAGCTGGCCTTTACAGTTTAAGAGCCAATTCCTGCAAACACTTACACAGTTGTTTAACATAAAGCATGTCAGTGCATCCATTACTTCAGTGCAAACAGAAATATATGCTTCTTTGCAGGACTGAAGCCCTGTTGTGCATTTCTTAAACAAATGTGTGTGTTTGAAGTATATATTATTATTTTCACACTCTGCAAAATGCACACATACCACCATGTCGTATAAATCACCATGACAAACTTTAAAAATTCCATTCATTGAAAACAGCTACAAAACCTTTTAATCATACAACCTGATCCGTTTGACTAGCTATGCAAAATAGGTTGCTGTTCCATTGCCCTCCCAGAGTTCCTGAATTACTCTTTCTTCCAGATCTTTTGTTAAATACATTTATTTATTTTTTTTTGGTCAGAGGATTTTTTTTAACAATGTGTCTGAGCAATGTCTAGCGTAACAGGCCTCAAACTTGCATGAAATATCAATGGACAACAAACACCTCCCACAAAATCAACATTAAGGAACAATAAGGTAATAATGTAGAACCAAGTCATTCTATGAGCCAAAAAGAGCCAACTATATTGCTGAAATATAATTTTAGTGTTAAACTAGATTAATCTCAGTACCAATTACGAAAATCAGAAAAAAATGCAAATTTTATTCAGTAACATTTATTTCCATTTCACTAGATTGATCTTCTGTGACTGAGTACCATTCCTCTTTTATATATCTTTCAGAGGGTAGTGGTCAACAGCGCAATATCCAGACGGAGATCAGCGACGAGTGGTGTCCCTCAGGCGTCCATATTGGGATGAGTACTGTTTAATATCTTCATCAATGGCACAGACTGTGGGATCGAGTGCATCTTCAACAAATTTGCAGATGACACCAAGCTGTGTGGTGCAGTTGACACACCAGAGGGACGGGATGCCATCCAGAGGGACCTGGACAAGCTTGAGAAGTGGCCCCATGTGAACCTCATGAGGTTCCACAAGGCCAAGTGCAAGGTCCTGCACCTGGGTCAGTGCGATCCCCAGTATCAATACAGGCTGGGGAATGAAAGGATTGAGAGTAACCCTGAGGAGAAGGACTTGGGGGTACTGGTGGATGAAAAGCTGGACATGAGCTGTCAACGTGCGCTCACAGCCCAGAAAGCCAACCATATCCTGGGCTGCCTCGAAAGCAGCGTGGCCAGCAGGTGAAGGGAGAGGATTCTGCCCCTCTACTCCGCTCTGATGAGACCCCACCTGCAGTACTGCATCCAGCTCTGGAGTCCCCATCACAGGAATGACATGGACCTGGTGAAGCAGGTCCAGAGGAAGACCACAAAAATGATCAGAGGGATGGGGCACCTCTCCTATGAGGACAGGCTGAGAGAGTTGGGGTTGTTCAGCCTGGAGAAGAGAAGGCTCCAGGGAGACCTTATTGCAGCCTTTCGATACTTAAAGGGGACTTATAAGAAAGATGAGGACAGACTTTTTAGCAGGGCCTGTTGCAATAGGACAAGGGGAAACAGTTTTAAACTAAAAGAGGGTAGATTCAGACTAGGTATGAGGCAGACCTTTTTTACAATGAGGGTGGTGAAGCACTGGCACAGGTTGCCCAGAGGTGGTATATGCCCCATCCCTGAAAATATTCAAGGCCAGGTTGGATGGGGCTTTGAGCAACCTGATCTAGTTGAAGATGGATGTCCCTGCTCACTGCAGGGGGGTTGGACTAGATGACCTTTAAAGGTCCTTTCCAACCCAAACTATTCTATGATTCTATGATATCTTAACCTTCAAACATTCATTGGTGATATGCGTTATCTCCAAACAGCTTTACCATGTGCTTACTTTTCTAAATTTTACTCAGCCTAGTTCAGCATGTAATTGGATGACAAAGTAATATGATCTAATGGCTAGGTGACATCAAAATGGGCAGACTTGCTCCCCTCTTCCATCTCTTCCCCTTGTCCTGGACAAGTTCTCCAGCCAGCCTCTCTGTGCTGGCACTGATGCATGACAAATGTCTTCAGTGGAGCTAAATCATCAGAAAATTATAAGTTTTCTGGTAGCATTAGATTTTTGCTCATTTATCTCCATGTATTTCACTGTGTGCTCACATGAATGGCAGTGCTGGTGCAAGGGCTGCAAGAGTACATGACCGAAGAGGAAGGAATGGCAGAAGAATTTTACCACTTTCAGTGGCAACTATCATTAGATTAGCATAGCTGTAACTTCAAACCACACCTTTCAGTTCAAACTCAAAAGACAACAGAGTTTTGCTTAAGCTAAGACTGAAAAATACATGTAATACAGGAATATAGAATGAAATTATATTTGAAGTACATCGATTATATTCTTTCCTGTAATGCTAAAAGGCATTTTACTACTTGTCACCAACCTTGGAAAATACTTTAGTCTTTAAAAGAATCCACATAATGGAAAAATGTTACTCAAAAGTATGATAAATTATAAACTGTATCTCTAAGGAAAATAAGCATAAAGCCAATTAGCCCAGTGCTCCTTTTCAACAAATATGTGGAAACATATCCAATTATCTTGGAAAACGCCAATTAAAATAAAATGAATAATCTAAATACCAGAACTAAATATTTCATTTTATAATTACCTTTCTCAAGAAGCTGGTTTTAATATAAATTGTGAAATACTCTCGATCTGCCATGTTTGCAAGCTTTATAGACACCACAGTTGTTGCTCCGTTGCCTTTGTGGATATTGCAGTTTGCATTAGCAAGTAACTAATGTGACACTAAACATGCCTGTTTCTGATAAGGGTTTTCAAACATCTGAGTATTTGGTTAAGTATATCAGAATAAAGATCAAGGTATATCAACAAAAGGAGTCTTATTCAGTCTTTTTATTACAGGAATTTAAAAAAAGAAGAAATATAACATGTGGCTTTATACATATGGTTAGCAGCATGTGACTATGCAGAATGTGAACATATGCACAAGAGGGACAGGAAGAAAAGAGGTTCTTTTGTTTGAAAAATCCACATGCAAACAAGGCATAACTGCAATTTTAATACTGAGAGACTGGATGGGTGTTAAAACTGTTCTGTGTTCTATGACAGGCATGAAAAAAGGAAAGCCATAAAATGGCACTCTTTCCTTTTGGAGTTGCAGAAAGATATTGAGAACAATGTGTACCACAGAGAAGTATTTCTTTTTTAGAATCTCATGGAGCATGATGCAATTCTTTATTAATTAATTCTACTGAGCCTACATGACAAAACTGTGATTGACATGACAACATATGAAAACATTTACTACATAATTTAATGCACACAACTGGGAAAAAAAACAAGTTGATTTTTATGTCTGTATAATTTAAACTTGAACAAAGTTGGACCTCAACTCCAGACAGCATAAAAAAGATTAATTAAAATGACCACAAGGCCTCTGCAGTAAGGACATGGTGGTACTAGCCTAGTCATGCTACCTTTTTCAGTTGCAGGCAATCCGTATGGGAATTAGGCCTTTTACACTACGACAATGTCTCAAAGGAAATCCCATTATGATGAAAATGAGGATTAGAATATACCATACTGTTAAAGTGTAACCAAGTAATGTTAGTTTATTGATGAACCAGACCTTTAATTTCAAACAATAGTTGTCAGTAACTACATATTGTTGGCCCATATATATATATATGAAAAAATCACATCTCAGAGGATTTAACACCTTAAGGATTTCTCTACACTAGTGCTGTTTCTTGTTACCTTTTCATTCCACCACTGGCCACTATCAGAGAGAGAAGGCTAAGTAGATGTTTAACCCTGTTTGGCTGCTCTTAAGTTTTCATGCTCATAGACAAAACCAAATTTAGATAGTAGCTTGTTGTGAGGTTGGCCACCATGAGAAAACACTCCACTCCGTATTCTTTCTTACAAGCATAGCAATTTTGGAAGCTAAAATACCATGTTAATAATGTGATTTTTTCAAATGCAGTTTGTTTAAATTATCAAGTTTGCAAAGTCAAGCATTGAAAATCAAAATAAAAATATAAATTTGCACATGCAGTTTTTATTTGACTTTAAATACATGGATTCTGATAGACTTAGTGACATAATCATTTGTTTTTATGATTCTTCCAATTCATTCACTTCCCTGAGCCACAAATGTGCAGGGAAGTTCAGGAAAAGAGAGAATTCTCTCATGGCTAAGGTCTGCTGACCCAGATAAACTGGATATCATTCTTGTCTTTATCTTTAGGTTCTAAAGTGATACTGAATAAATCACATCAACCAAAATTTCCAAGGAAAAACACAAACACTGCCCACATTTTCTAGATACCTGATTTAGAGCATCTGTGATCTGTTTTCCACTAACTGTAAATGAAGCCTGCTCTGAACATAGGAGATGCATTAAAGATAAGTACTGTAAATCATAGGAGTTTCATATTCCAAAACAGAACACCAAAATTCATTGTTACTTTGACATGTCAATCTTTGTGCCTCCTTTTTCCCTGTCTGAAAAGGAACTGATGATATCCTTTGAACTTCCAAGACCAATGATGTGAATGTCATGAAGACTTATTAATTTAAGTAAGATTCTGTAACGTCTGTTTATTATGGATGTTCATTACTCGTGACTGCATCTTCAGACCAAAACTTGAATAAAGGTCCATACTTTAAACAAACAAATCATATGAACACTCTTCATTTTTGCTAGAGGCAGAGGTCACCTGAGAATAAAGGCACAATGCAAATAAGAGATACTTTACAATGCATATATACCAAGTGGATGAAAAAAGATGAGAACAGCTGGTTCTTGGTTCAGCCAAGTGCACAGCTTTTAATATTGTTTTAATCCTCAAACATTAAGTAAATACTTTGGAAAAAAATTGGACAGGCATAGATATAACCCCAGTGTAAATGTGGCAGGCTACAAAAGAGAGATAAATAATTTGTCACAGGGCACAACATTAAATGCCACGCGGATCAGTGTTAGCAAAGTGAGGAACTGTATGAGTATCTTTGTCTTTCCCTCATTTAATCTATGCCTGGTTTAGACTGATTGACACTGCACTTTAAAGACAAAAACTAAGTCATGAAGTCTTTCAAATTATCATATTTGACTGAATTTTCATCCATTGATTTTACTCCACCTGCAGCACACTAAACAAGGTAATAATTTATGATAATTATATGAAAATATACAAGTAATATTCATCACCTCTCATTTCTCATCACTTTAGATGATCAGTAATGCAGAGTAAAAATGCTGTCAGATTTCTAATTGCTTTGTAATGGGCCTGAAATAGGGAAATCGTTAAAGACAAACAATCTGTCACTTGTCTGTTACCTTAACTATCTATCACTTAAAAAAACTCTCATTAAATACATTGCTAATGAACGACAAAAGACTGTACACAGCATGCCCAGAGGTGCCTTTTTAAACAGTATTCTAAATTGCTTAAATAATTCCCAAGACATTTTCAATCATTTTTGTGGAAATTTAATGGAAAACATATATTTTTATTGCATGTTACATCTCATTTGTTCACATCATTATGACATTTAGTCTATCATATCCACATCTCCTGGGAGACAAAACTTTGTTATTCTTTTTACTGTTGACAACTCTGACCCAATTAAAAGAAATTCTGGAAGAACTTAACATTCAGATCTCTGACATCTTTCTCTTAAAAAATAAAAAAAAAATTAATCAGTTTTAAATAATCCTATCTCTTCCAAGGACTTTTAATATCTAGATTATAAAAGAAACCCAACATTGTTCAAGGTTGAAGAAATTATTTGATCTTGCACAACAAAACAATTGTTCCCAAGAGACAGAATTCAGAATTTTCACTCCCAGCATTCTTTTGAGTCAGCTGCCTACTATAGCTCTGACAGAAAACTTCATTTGAAAAGAATTCTTCTCACTGTACTGACTTAAACAGTCAGAATGAAAACAGTATGCCAGAAGGAGTATCAGTGAGACCCCATAGTGAAATATTGTGTTATTGACATATTAATTAATTAATTACTCTTATTAATTAACATTAAAAAGTTGGAAACATGAAGAAAAAACAACAACAAAAATCATTTAAGACAAAATATCCACCTGTGCATGACTTAAACATGCGCAATCTCTTAGATTTATCAAAACCAAATAAATATACAGTGCTTGTTTACATCGGTATATATCAGATACTAAAACATCCCAGTTTAAGGCAAAAGGTATAAGAAGAATCAATGGCTGGAAATCAAAGCCAGGCAAATTCAAGTTTAGAATTAGGGACAAATTTTAACAGTAGGATGATTAGCAGTTGAAGCAGCCTTCTCACAAGTGAGGAATTTTCTATTTTTTAATATTGATGGTCAGACAAAACATACTGGACTCAGAACAGTCCTGCAATACATAAAAATTCAGACTAGGTGATCTAGTGCTTGCTTCAGGTTTTGTTCCCATTTCTTCTCAGTTACAAGAAAAACAAGAAAGCAGAGAAGATTATGCTTTGAGAAAACCATTAATTAAGTAAATAAACAAGTGAGCTAACAGACTAACTCCAGTGTAGTGCTTTGCATCAAGAACAGCACTACAATGTATGCTGAAGTTCAACAAACATAAGTGCTGTCCAGATAGGGGGATGTTTGTCCAGATAGCAATTATACTAAATAATTTTGCCTTTCCAAATATAAAAAGGCATTTGTTGCAAAAATTGTAATTTCTCAAATATTCTGAATATTCTAAATGCTAAGTAACCTTAGAAAGACTTGCCTTCTGTTTTTTATATAACCTGTGCATCACTCTTTTGTACACATATATAGCAATATAAAACCAATACAAACAAAAAAAGCCAAGAAAAGCTTTACTACTTTGGACAACACTTTGAAAAATAGGAGTTGCCTTCAGAAATAAAAAATGTAGTTAAAAGTGAAAAAAACTGCATGTTTTAGCTGTTTCTTAAAAGGATAAAATAACAAGGGGCTGGTCCATCATTTGTACTCACCTTTTATTGCATTAATATGTGACACAGTAGTCCAGTTAATTCTTTAAATAATTCTTTTCCTATACTTCCATGACAACATAGCACAATACTATGAGTTTTAAATAAAGCATCTATTAAAATGTCACATATTTTCACAAAAAAATTTTTAAAAACCCAACCTATATATAAATTATCTTCCATTAAACAAGAGAAGAAAACTTTAAAATGTATTTAGGTGCTCAGCACCAGTGAAATTAATAGCATCTATACATAATGATTTGTTTAAGATACTT
Source organism: Nyctibius grandis (assembly GCF_013368605.1). Classification (NCBI taxonomy): domain Eukaryota; kingdom Metazoa; phylum Chordata; class Aves; order Nyctibiiformes; family Nyctibiidae; genus Nyctibius; species Nyctibius grandis. The sequence continues at coordinate 7,929,988 of NC_090661.1, forward strand.
AAGCAACTAAAGAAGCCTGGTTTCTTACAGACTTGGGTCCTATACCTCCCATTCTGGGTCAACAGTCCCAGATCTTCTCCATGACTTCATTGTCTGTCTCCAGGCATCCTAGACTTTCATGGCAAGTTCCCCACACTTGCCATGTCACTTACGTACTTTTGTTTTGCTGTCAGAAGGGGAAAAAACAGCAAATCCTACAGGCAGTTTGAACTATATGCTGATTTATCAGCCAGTAGCTGCCGAAAGCAATAGGCAGCGATTTGAGTTCAGTCTGTTTTGCCCTGCTCTCTCTCCCCTACATACCCATTTGATTTTAACAAATCTTGAACTAACTTAATTTTGATATCTCTAGCGATGAAAGATTGTCAAATTGGCTTGAGATTGACCAACAGCTTCAAAAGTCATTACGACCAGACAGAGTATGATGAGCTAAGACTAACCCTAACATAACACTGTGATTTCTGAAACTGGATAGATAAAAATTAAAAGAGAAGCCGAGACACAAAGATTTTAATACCAATAAGGCCAGATAATCCTGCAGTGATTTCATTTCATAGTTTATGCATTTTGCAGTCCATGAACACCAAACCGTTATATTGAACAGCCCATTTTCTTTTACTTCGGCACGACTACTGAACATGCACAGGAAAGAATGAGTGTTTCACCTCCAAAATTGCTCCACTGACTTCAGAGATAATTCCTTAACATTTATAGTTAATTTTATATTGAACAACTCATTGCAGATTATTATACTATCGTATCCAAATGCTCACAATCTCTCAAATAACTCTGAGTTTAAACTACGTTGCGAGCCGGCTTCAGGTACCAATCCTATAATGAGTTAAAACAGAAAAACTGTATATGCAACATTTAAGAATTTGGGGCATAAAGGATAAAAATGGATATTGTAAATGGATCCAGTCTGTAAGAGGATATTAACCATTTGCGCCAAAAGCACAGGTGTAGTAACTAATCTCCAAGACATCACCCCATCTTTTACAATTTTCCTTTTAATTTCCCTCCCTTACACAACAACCATACTTGGTCACGTATCAGCCCCAATCAATGGCTGAGGGGAATACATTAAGTACCGTGGGCCGCTCCAAGTTATGTAGGTGGGCCGATGACAAGCCAAAATGAAGAAGGTAACTCATGTAATCATACTGAAACCTTTGCCTGAGAGGTAAATTCTAATTTCAAAAGGGACTATGTAAATTAGCTCACACTTGATACATCTCATCTATAATTCAACTATTTCAGTGACATATATAATTACTCACCCTGGTGCTGCAGAAGTTAACACCGTGTTGACAGAGTTCTGGACTGTTCCATGGCTCATACATGCACTGCCCAAGGGGAAAGACAAGTCTCTCTCCCTTTTGACAAGTATGGACACCCATGTTACAAATTTGACCTCACCTACAAAACTGCAGAAAAGGGCAAAATACTACTGACTATTTTGTAGAGCCATTGATGATCAGGATAGACAAAAATCAGACTGACACACAGGTCCTGAGTAGTTTTGTAATTAGCTGTTTTTCTCACCTACCCAGAAAGTCTCTTGCTTCTCTACTGTCCATATTAAAATTTAAATAAATTCTCCATGTTTATTGTTCAGCCCCAATTGTCCCAAACCCTTCCTGCACTGGTGGTTAATGGGAACAATATGCCAAGAACAACACTTCCAGTTCTTCCCACCAGTGTCCGTACAGCCTGGCTGCTGCTCTGCTTAAACAGTTCAAAGGGTATGAAAAATGACAAAAAGTTGTTTTAATTCTAACATGTTGCATAAAAATATCGTCAAAGGCCGTGTGCTACACAATTAACGGTATAGTGAGAACTGAGTTTGTCTGGACTAATATTTAGGGATTTTGCTAACTAGGACTGACTGAGATTACAAAAGCTGCAGTTTACAGCACCAACCTAAATTTTTATTTATAAGAGGAAACGTCTTTATATCATTAAAAGTCTGCTTCCTGAGCTTATTTGTTTCATTAAGAGGATGTTCTTCCTTCCCCTTTAGGACAAGTACTTTCTAGAAAGAAACCATCATCTTACTCAGCCGACAGGGTCGGGACAACCCGTAAGGGAGGCGATGGCGAGGCAGGGTGGTCACCCTCATCCCCGCGCTTTTCTCCCCACACACACGCTGCCCGGAGCAGCTGGGCAGAGGGAACCCGACGGCGTGTGTCGACCATATGCCGAGCACATCCCCGGGGTGCGGCGGGCCCGCGGTTCCCCGGTGTCGGAGCTAATCTTTGCCTGAGGGGCGGGGAGGTGGCGGGGAGAGGCCCGGACTCCCGCGCAGCGAGCGAGGGAGGGCAAGGTGGATCCCGGTGTCTTCTCGCGCCTGGAGACGGAATCCCTGAGGGGAAAGTGGGCGTGATAGATGTTCCCGCTCGCCCCGGGCGGGGAAGGAGCGCTGGAGGGCGGCCAGGCCGTTACTTACGGAGACCAGCGGCAGCCTCGCAGCTTCGGAGCGCCGCCGGTCGCCATGGAGACGGCGTCGGGCCTCGGCCACGGCTCCGCTTCCTGCCGGTGCCAACGCCACTAGTGCCCGGGCGGAAACGGACAAGGCGGCGCTGTGAGCCACACGTACCGCTGCCCCCCCGCAAAGCGTCACGCAGCGCAGCTGTTTCCCGCCGGATGAGTTATCCGGGGCACCCGCCGCCTCCATCGACGGGCCGGCGATGCGGTACAGGTGGGTGCTCGCTGTCGCCGGGGGGTCTTTTGCTTGGGGGCGGCGGCGGCGGTCCACCACCTAACGGCCGCGGGGTGGGGAGTCCTCGCGCCCCAGCTCCCGCGCTGAGGCGGCGGCGGCGGCGGCAGCGGTGGCGGCGGCGGCGGGGGGAAGCTCCGGCGGCCGCGGCCAGCTCCGGCGGCCGCGGCCGGTCTCCAGCGGCCTCCATGGCCTCCCTCCGTCGGTCCTGCCGGGCTCCTGCCGCTGCCGAGGTCCGCAGGTCCCGCCGGCCGCCGCGTGGGTCGGCGCGGAGCTGTTGCTGTGGGGTGGGTGCGCAGTGGCGCAGCGCTCGCTTAGTCTTGGGCCGTGGCGGGGACGCGTGGCCCCGGGTGGCGCTTGTGTTTTCGCGTGTTTTTAAACACCCTTGTGGGTTCTTTGGGGAGAAAGGGGCCTTCGGGAGGAGGAGCAGGGGGCGCCCTGCAGTCAGCTGTGCCCTCTTGGCGGTTGTAGCTCTGAGAAGGTTGAAAAACACACTTTTCTCCCCCCATGAAAAAAAAGGATTTCTTCGAAAGTATGATGGTAGTCACCAGAAACCGGTTTCAGTGCTGAAATGGGAAAAAAAAATCCTTTTTCTTTCTTTCGACAATAAAAAAAGATTTATGAAACGTGTGAAACTCTTCCCTACTGGGAGACAGTGTTATTTCTTATCAGAAAATTCATGATAAATCACCTACTACAAGCTTGGGATTTCAGTATACCTAAAAATCTGCGTGAAGCTGAAGCATTACTGTACTTTTCCTGGCGTTTAATTCTCTTAATTTTTTTAATTCTGCATCGTTAACTTGATGATAGATGGCCAAAAATAAAAAGCACCCAACTAGTTAGGTTTTACTTAGGGACTTCCGCTAACTTTATATGCTTTCATTGATTTTTTTTGTTTGTTTGCATTTAGATGCTCTTCTCCTTTAATATTTAAAAAGTTAAGCCTTCTTACCAAGCCGGATGAAGGAGGGTCCATACTGTGAATATCATTGTGCAAAACCCGAGCTATACCTTTTTGTCTTCTTGCATGTATCACATTCCAGAATTGACAAAATGTCACACTTTTATGTGCTTCATTTTTTTCATATGTTAAGTACAGTATTGCTTCAAAATAAAAAGTGTATATTTTAAGAAGTGTGTGTATAAAAAATGTATATATAATGTGGTTAGGTTCAAAATAATTCAGACAGTTAAAACGCAACATGGTTTTAAAGGAGTATGGACAGCTTCTGAAACATGATACACGAAGGAATTGGGACAGGAAACACAGCATAACTTAAATCACTTCACATATGACAATCTGTGGGATGGAATGGCCATGTCAATTAAGCTGGTTTTTTTTCACTCTAGATCTTACGTAGGGCTGTAGATGTGCTTGAGGGCTGCGATCTATTTCCTGATCCTGTAGTTTGTCATATTTCCTCATTTTTGCCTTTCTTAACTGTTTCTCTTTCAAATTGTAATTATATTTGTTTTATTTTCTTATACAGTGCTAAGAAAGTAATTTCAAAGCTGGTCAGACTATGGCCTTTGAAAGGATCACACAAAAGGACTGGTACAAAATCCTGGGTGCAAAGCCATCAGACAGTCCAGCAGAACTAAAACGGAAGTACCAAAGACTTGCTTTGTTAGTAAGTATAGTTTTGTTATTTAAGATGTGCAAAAATAAATTTTATAAACCACTAAGATAATAATTGTGTGGTTTGTTTTTACATTTTTTGTATGAATATGATTAATCAGACTGTGTTTACAATATGAGTTCACAGACACTGGTTTAAGCTTGAAATAAACGTCTGGAATTGATGAGTTATCATTATATTTTGCAAAGAGGGGTTGTGGTGTTCTGGTTCCAAAACTCTGATATGTCTCCCAGCTGTGCTAAACATTCATGAATGAACTAAGCCAAATACTTATTCATCAGGTGCTGGATAATCAGGCACACAAGTGAAAAAAGGTCATTGTTTGTAGCACATAGTCATGAAATATGCTAGTTGATACTTGTGGTACTTACTATCATGGGTGCAGTTACAGTGTGCTGAATGCAACCCTTGAATATATAAAGACCAGATGCAAAGAGCAATAAGAACTTCTTCCTGATAGTCTGCAGTAATGGAATAGATTATGTATAGGAGGAAAATATGTTAATAACAATTTTATTTGAAAGTTTCTGGTGCATTTTTGTGGAGTCATGTTTTTGGTCATGCATTAAGACTTGATGTTCTGTGAATTCTCTTAATTTTTCCTGTACTCCTGGTATACATGTACAAGAATCTCAGAGCTTTACGAAATTACTTCATATGATTCTTAGTTCTTCTGTTTTACACCTTCCCCTGAATTCAGGCTTTTCGCTCAAAAGGTACTTTGGCCTGGCTTTCTGAGGAAAATGGGTATATGTTTTTTTATACTGTTGACCGTTTTCAACCAAATTTGATAGACAAATAGAATTCCCAAGGTAACTAAATTCCTAAGTTTCTTGAAAATTGACAGCCTGATGGAGAAGAAGGAAGAAGGTGAACAGAACTCAGTTTTTATATATTCCTTTAAGTAGCTGCTAGCTACAGTGTCAGTATTGGCAGGGCATTAGAGAGCGCATGCATGGCTAATCTTGCTTGGTTTGAGGTGTCAGAATGAATGTGATAAGAAGTTGGGATTTTTAAGTGAGGTAAAGAGAATGCCAGTCAATGGGAGACTGAGTTTTGTTAGAGTTGAAATAAATTCATGGGTTGGTTTCTTATTTGTTTGGTTTTTGTTGTTTGTGTTTTTTTATTTTATTTTATTTCTAGCCCCTGTGAAAACTGTTTTAAAGGTCATTTCACCAGTATGTTCCAAATTTACACATTTTGATACTCCAGTTGAATTCGCTAAGCAATCCTGCCATACATGTACTCCTTCTCGGTGCTTTCTGCTAACTTATTTCTTTGTCTGAAACTGATCTGTGTACTTAGTCTTAAGTTTCAACACCTTGTTTTGCATGGTGTTTGCATGCAGATATAGGACATCAGTCGTTTGGTCTTCACTATTAAACATTAGAAGAATCAATGTAGGAGAGCGCTTTGGAAACCAAGCTTCTTAGTTTTGGTCTTAATCGAAACAGTTGTTTTCTTGGACCTCGTAATGTTTCTGTTTTACAGAATTACTAGTAAAATGTGAATAAAATATTAATAATCTATTTGTTCTTAATGAAAACAATAGGGGGACCACAGTGTAAAATACCTCTTCTGTTTAGATAGGAGGCTAACTTAAAATGAATACTCTAATGGAATTAATATATTTCTTTTACTATGAATCTATGTATAGTAATAGCATTAAAATAGTATGTAAAGTATTGTTCAGAGCTGTTTGCCACAGAACTGAAACTAGTCCCTTTCCTGTACGAATTTTTTTAAATGAAACTGACCCTTTGTGTTATAGTGCTGTACCTTCATGTAATTATTTTGAAGTGTATGAAGTGAGAATTGTAAACAGACAACAACTGTAAACTCCAACATCTATAACTGTAGTTTTAAAATATTAAAATATTATTTTAATATACAAGCTTTTCTTCAGAACCTGTGTATTTCCAAACTAATTGGTTAGTGCTCTTTGTTTGAAAAGTCAGTGAGAAGCATTAGAGAAAATGAAGATACTTTTTTTTTTTTCTTTTGGTGTTTGGTTCAGAATTCTTTTGCTATCTGTGATGGATCTCTGACTAAAAAGCCACAATGATGTTTACTTGTAGGTGTTTTCTCCAAGGCAGATCTGCTGCTTGTCTGTTGTTGTTACCATATGTCCTGTCTCTATTCATCTTTTTGTTTTAGCGGAGCTGTTACAGACTCAACTTGTTTGTCCGCTTACTAATACACCATCTAGCACAGTCAGTCTAAAGTCTGTAAAACCATGGTGGTAATAAAACAGTAATTATTTTTATGCACCTTAAAAATTCACTGGCTATAGGAGTGACTGGAGACTACACTGCATACCTTTGCTAAAAGGTGTTCATATAGTATGTAATCACAGTGTGAAAGTTGTTGCCACAGGTGGTGTTGAGTCCAAGGGGTTCCATGGTTGAAAAAGTTGTTAGACGTTCATGAAAGAAAAGTCTGCCATGGCTTGTTAACACAAAAATACTCGCTCTGACTCAGAAAACCGTGAGCTATGGACTTCTGAATATTAGTGGAATATATAAGGAAGTTGTTGTGTGTTTGTCTTCTCCTGATGCTATTCCCTAGGCATCCACTGTTCGTTGTTACTAAAAAGCGTAGCACTGGATGGACCTCTCATCTTACTTCATATGAATAGGGCACCACAGGTAACTCTCTTGCTTCCCAAGTAAAGCTTGTACTTAGAGCTCTTGGTAGCTTCACACTTGTAACTGTCAAAGTGCTCATTTGGGTTTTCTAAATTCGTGGTTGGAGATGGTGGTGGTAGAAGTAGTAGTAGTATTGGTGTGGGCAGAGAACAGGTCTACGTTCAGGTGTTTTTATGTACTGTGGTAGTAGTCAATTATCAGAGTAACTCCAGTTTAGAAGCTGGAATAGCAGATGAGCACAGCCGTGTATTGCCTATTAAAAGATGTCACGACAGATTATATGGTCAGTACAGAAAGTTTTCTGGCTTATGTGTAGCAGCAGAAGTTAACCTCCTGAAGAATTGTACTCTGCTAATTACCTTAAAATCCAAAAGTTTATAAAGCAGTTTGCATCTTGGATACCAATTGCAATTAATATGATATTCATTCTGTAATCATAAATATTCTGATCACAGATGTTAATTAGCATCAAGCATAATAGATGGTGGAATTTATTTTTAAAAATAATTCTGCTGTTAAAATAAAAAAGGCAAATGTCTGAGTCCAAGCCTTCTTCAAATGATCCCCAGTGCTTCATGTTGAGCATTTGCTTTTTGCCATCTGCTATTTTCTATTTGTCAACACATGTATGCTTAGCATCTTGAATGAACAGGCAGATGTAGATTTCCAAAGCTAAAAAGAGTTGGAGATCTTGCCATATGTCATCCAAAAGATAACTATATTTGTAGTTAAATCTCAGGACTGACCTTAATAATACAAAGTAGTGCACAATTAAAAATGGTTGAATTGTAGGTTTGTAAGGATGATTTTGTAAGGGCAAATTAGCTTAAAACTGCTTGATTTTTAAAATATAACTTGTTTTTGTCAAGTCTAACAAATTGGTGATGAAAAACATTAATAACCCATAACAAATAAAACTCTGCATATGCACCCTCCTGGAGTGAATACATTTACTTACTGTTTTGCCATATTTTGCTTTGCTGTACTTACTTTTTTCATTTGGTCAGGTCCCAACATATGTTTAAGTGAATTTTTTTAGTACAGATAATGTCAATTCTGTCTTTAAGAATAGTATTAATTTGATACAGAAAATAGCACAGGTTTGGCCTAAAAGTAGTGATATTTTTTAATCAGAATTTTTTTCTTATTATCTTGTAAGTATTTAAGTAAAAGTTCATATCTATAAAACTTCCTTGCAACTTAATGAAACTTAAATTTATGTCTTTTAAATTCTTGTGTACTTATGTGACTCTCATACCTGGATCATCTTGATACTTAATGATTGTAACAGTCAGTAGCAGCTGAAGATGACAGACTTTTGGGCACAAGATGTGTGACGCTGGCAATTTCATAAATAGCTTATTTTTAAAACAAAATCAAACTTTTATGTATGCTGGCTCATGCTCTGATGTCTTCTCTATCATGGAGCTTCAGCCAGTAGTTCTGAAAGAAAAAAAAAAGAAATGTGTATTTTGCTCAATACAAAGATGCCTTGATTGGCTGTTTTAAGTTCACACTCAAGTGCTTTCTGAAGCAGAGAAGACTTGCAGTTTCCATACTCTGAAAGGAATCACAGCAAATTTTGAGAATTAATATGTTGTCTAAGTAGTAGGAGTTTGGTCTTTAATCTTCTGTCTTTGGAACATGCTGATTGTTTTGAGATATTTGGGATACATATAGCCTTTTTATCCACAGTTACATAGACAGTAGTTTCAACAAGAAGATTTCTTAAATTCTTTCATAAAACAGGTTTTATGCTCTATACTGAGTTTTTCAAGGAATCCATACACTTTTAGGAAGGACAGTGCTTATGTTCCATCTCTGAGTGCATATAAAATTAACAGAGGATGAAATTAAGAGTAACAAAAATAGGATATTGGGGAAATAAAATTACATCATCATCTTGTTGGCACAATTTTTACATCTCATTTTGGTCTAGCACTTTGTGGCCAAAGAATTTTAAAATTTTCATGCTCTATATCTGAAAATTGCTTTTTGCAGGAAATAAAGTCACCGAACGCATAATCTTTGTCTAGCTGAAAATCAGGTGTCTGTTCCTGTTGATGCTGATGATATTATAGGTTATCTTTCAACTGAAAAAAAAATTATTGTGCAGGAAAATTATATGCTGCTGTTACAATGTATGCCCTAATCTTAAAGAAAATCCATGTAATTTGAGCAGGAGTATGCAGGAAGCTCTTATTTTTAATATAGTAAGGAAATAAAATGTGCCATTTAACACATAGTGTTACAAGGATTACCTTTTTATCAGAAGGGGTGTGGTGTGTGTGTACAAATACTAACACAGTGTTAAGGTGTTCACTTAATCTGTTTGAAAAAGTAGAAAATTTGAAAACAGAGCATCAGGCATAGGTGAGTGACTCTCAGCAACAACAAAAAAGGATATTAATAGAAATTTAATTTAATGAAGCAAAATAACTTCAAGAAGAGATTGTTACATTGAGCTTGCTTAGAGGAAAGACATCTGTCTTTCTGGAGAGAAAAAAATCTGTTGTATCTTATCAGATTTATGTACCCATCTAAATTCTGCAATCACAAGAAATGCAGAGTGTATTTATGTAAAGTTAAAGATCTGCTTCCATCATTGTTGTGTTAGTTTGTTCCAAAATAAATTCAGTGTTACTCCTGAAAGCACTTGCTTACTGAGGGACTTCTTTTCATGCTGAGTTTAAGTTGAGAATTTGAATCTTTAAAATGAAAACACTTTGAGCTTTGTATCAGAAGTCTCATAATAATGCTTTTCATAATGAAAATTATGCAGTGTGTGTATTCCTTTTTTTAACAGCTTTTGCAGGTTTTTTATTTTTTGTTTGAATAGCAGCGTGCTTGTTAGAGATACTTAACAGATCATCATGCTTACCTAACTCTAGTTTCAGCTAACTTGTAGAAAATGGATTTTGTAATTTGACAGTGTAAACAGAACAAGTTCAGTGCAGCCTGGTCGTAGCTTGACTGAAGTTAATATAATTGCAACAGAGAGAAAGGTAAGCCAATAAGTTTAATACAAAGGACTGTTGTTTTGACACTCTGGGTAGTTTTATTTTGAGCTGTTCTTTACATCTGACTTACTATTTACGACCTTAATAAAATACATGTGGGCATATTTTCACATTGGGACTTGAAAAATTGGTTATTAGCGTATATAGTATATAATGAACGTCAGTGTTACAGAGGTCACTAGTTCAAACAGCTTGATTAGCCAAGTCATGATCATGCTGATGTTCCTGCTGCTGTTTAAGCTATGAGAGCTTTTGTTCAATTCATCCACCTGTTTTTTTGTGGTGGTGGTTGTTTTGGGGTTTTTCTTCTTACTCTAGAAGAGGTCATTATGATATTCAGTAGTAACTCTGAAGAACAAGTATTTACCCTGGCAACGATCATTTTGCAGTAACAGAAACTTTTATCAATCTGAATGATATCACAAACTTGTTGTGTCAAGATGGTATTTACAAGCCAGATGTTCTGGAGATGCATGATGGTGCCACATACAGTGATACAGACTGCCACGTCTGAGCCGAAGCTCCTGCTCACTCAGTCGGAATTGTGTGACGATGTAATGCTGGTGGTGGTTGGTCCTTGGGCCTTAGATGCTCTTGATAGTAGGGTAACTGGCCAATGGGAGCATGTGTTCTACATAGTTAGGCAGCTGGCTAATCAAATGAAATGCAGTGATCAGCCAATTAGTGCTTTGATTGGTCAGCAACCATCTGGAAGGCGTGCTCTGGACACATCCTGTACAAGAACTGGCCGAGAAAGGTATCCTGACTTACAGAAGGGAGGAGGGAAAGAGAGGTCATGGGTGTAGGTGAGGAGAAAAAGGATGTAGTAAGGTATCCCAGTAGGAAAAGGGGCATATGACAATATTGGCATGTAGTCTGCAGTACTCCTTTATTAGAGGTGGGTGTCCACCATATCTCTGTTTATATGGAGTGATATCTCACTTTTTATTACTTTATAATGTGTAATTTTTTATATTGATTTTTCAGACTGTAGGTGAATTTTAACAAGTGGACAGTGTGAACATCCCTATAGCAGAAAGTTATTTTTAACTGTTATAGAGAATGTGAAAATACCCATAGCATCATAAAATAAGCCAGCAAGTAAGTAATGCTTATCCAGGTAGTTCAGCCAGTTGTGAAAGTAATGTTAGTTTGGAAAATTACCTCTAAATTTAATCTGTTTACTTACTGGGTTATTGTCCCTAGTTTATTTGTTATGATGAGCAGCTTCTGATACTTCATCCTCTGTAGTATGAAGGTACATACATAAGAAGAGAGTGGGCATCAGGCAATTCAAATGTGAGATTCGGCTAATGTGTGCTCGGCCTTTCAGGTCATTTATGCTTTGGAAAGGAATCTAATGCCTCTCTCCAACATTTTGTGCACTGTTTATTGATCGTAACAATATATTAAAAATAAAATCTACACTGTCTTTGGTAGACTTTTTGTGAAAGATGTTCCATACTTATAAATATTTACTGTGTCCTGCAGTAGTATCAAATTAAAATTCTGATTAAAAATAAAATCTTAAGTACTAGCTTATTAAATTCCATAAAGATGCTTCTTTATTTAATATTTGCAAGTGTTCTTTCATCACTTTTGAAGACACATTGAAGTAGTTTTATATTGCGCAGTGTGCTTTTGATCTCATTTCTGAAGTGAGGCATCTGAAACAAAAATCATGTAGCGAAAGTTATTAATTAAAGCACAAAGAAGGAAGCTAAAAAGGCCAGCATAAGGTTTTCACAGAAGTAAATGCTCTGATTATTCTGATGTTTGAGTAGCTGCAGTCAAGAGTACCTTGAGTTGTTCAGCATCTTCAGATCGGACTATTTAAGTGCCTACTTCTGAAATTTTAAGCATTGGGTCAATTATTTGAAGAAGCTGTAATCCTAGAATATGAGTTTGAAGGATAATAAATGTTAAGGGTAGAATCAATCATCTTGCAATAACTGTGTTTATATAAGGATCTCTTACTGCTATTAAATGAAATTGACCACATTTGTGTTGAATCTGAAATAGTTACTAGATTTTTAAAATATTGTAGTATGATGTAGTACCTTAAAAAGCTTAGTGTTTTGGGGACTTGTGTAATTTTTTTTTTTTAGATTTAAATAAATTATCTGTGTAATTTTGCCTTATGTTTAAAATATATAATAGAACTATTATGGAAATTCATAAAAGCAACACATTTCTTCTTTCCTTCATCTTTAAACACTTTAGAGTCAGAAAATCACGATCTGAATGACATAAGAACTGTCCCACCCTCCATGTTTTATCTTTTCCTTGCCTCAGTTGATCATGAATGCTATCTCTCATTGAGCCCAAATGCTCAGCAGACATGGGCTCATTTGAACTGATTTAATGCCGAAGTGAATTCTTATACCTGAAGGGCTGTATTGTAGGACACTTGTAGATATCTTGTATTATTGTAGTGAGAAAGTTCAGGTTTTTTGTTGTCGTCTGCCAGTCAGTTGGATAAACTATCCGTCGTTTAATTTTCAGTATCTTAAAAGTAGTACTTCAAGGCTGAAAAGTCAATAGCCAGATATTTTTAAAACTTGACCCTTCGTTGTTCTTCCCAGTAAATTAACAGTAACAAAAAAATTCACAGTCTATATTGTATTTATGACCTAAGAATATCCACGGTCAAAGAAGGTAAAGATGAACGAGTTTTCTGAACAGCATCTTAGCTAAACATATTTCTTTTCTTGACATAAACATGAAATAGTAACTAATTAGGTGCTTGAGGCGAGGCTGAATAAGATTTCCTCATTTAAGAGGGACTAACCTGCCAGAGCATGCCAGCAATCCGGTATTAATTCCTGTTGCTACGGAAGAGCAACACAAGGTACAGCCTTGATAGGATTCTCTCAGTATAACTGTGAACTGTGGCTTCTGTAAGTGTTGCTATTGAAACTCGAGTAATGAAAATGTTGGGTTATGCCTCTACAGTTGCTGATCTCTCCTAGGTGATGACTTTACCTTTTCTTCTACGTCTCTTGATTATTTGTTTCTAAAATGGGAAAGTTCTGTCTACATAGAGTGCTTATTAAATATCAATGGCAAAAAGATCAATAATAAATTCTGTTAAGTGACCAGATTATGCTATTGTCATGTGATTTCCTTGAGTCAGCTGGAAAGTATGTCTTTTTAGTAGTTATAAGGACACACTGTCAAAGTTGTTTCTTTACTGCAAATGGAGAAATTTGCCAACCGTGACCAACCTCAAATTAGAAGTTAAATTAACATCAACTAGTGATCAATCTAGATATGAATGCACCCTTTAAGCCATCAGTGTGAGTAAATCTGATGCAAAGTTTGTGATTCTATGGATTATATTTGGAATTGTTTTGTCACTATGGCTGTGAAACTTTGAAGTAACTGAATGCTGATGTGTTTTTTGGGTTTGTTTTAAATACTGATGTGATGATATCCATGAAATGGAGTGTTTGTGCAGTAGTCATAGCATACTTCAGGGCCTCTGATTTTAAGGGTTGAAACTTCTCAAGATGCCTTAGTCTTACTTGGTATGGCCTGAGGTAGGAAAGTATTGTCTGCACAACAGGCTGTGGTGCGTCTGGGTCTTTTTGATACAGTGTAACGTGTTTGCTAATGTATCTCTCAAGTTAAGCTGCCTCATAAAAGGTAGGTGGTTTCTTAATGGGTTTTGCACCCAAATGTTTCCTAAACTGAGTGCTCAATTCTGTTAATATGTAGCTTTTCATGTCCATTTTAAAAGTTACATTTCAACTGAGGCCTAACCTGTTGGTTTGAGATCATGAATGGCTTCAAATACTGTAGAGATTTTATATATATATATATATATATATATATATATATTGCTCCCAGAGACAGGGAAAGCTGAAAGAAATATTTTGAACAAAACAAAAAACCAAAACCACCTGCAACTTTTGAAGTGTTAGACTTATGGTCGTTAACAAATATTTTTTTAAAATAAGTCCTCTATTCTTCAAGGCCTGCTTTCCAGAGTGACTTCTGCAGCTGAAGTGCCTTAGGGACTTTGATTATTTTGCATTATGCTTAAATCTGACCTCTTAAAGGTGACTGTCTGGTTTTAGGTATTCCAAATGAATTTGAAAATTAATGGTATACTTTGGTTTGGAATACTGTTTTAGTGACAGTCATCTGGGGGTGGGGAGGACAACACAAAAATCTGTGCTTTGTGCTCAGCTGTTCTTAGGAAGTTGGGGAGTATCAAAGCAGTCGCCTTTCGTAGCCTGCAGAAAGGTATTCACCTCGCCAGTCACGGTGCCAGCTGAAGGCTGCTGCCCCTAACTGCCTGTCCCTGCCCTTCAGCCAGATGTTACTCAGCCAGGAAATAGCATCCTGTGGGTTTTCCTTCATCCACTACTGTACATGTCAGCTGGAAAAGTTCATGCCCGTTTTTTCAGTAGTTTAAGCAACCCTGGCTGGTTTTTTAACAATACAATACAGGATTCTGGGTTTTGCTTTCACATGTAAGTAGCATTTGCCCAAACTAGTTTCCTAACCATTTGTGTAACTGGCATTATTGTATGACTAGAGCCATGTTAACTTTTGCCTAAACAAAGCAACATCATTTAATGTGACACTTAAGAGTGTAAACTGTGAGCACAGGGGACAGAAATTTAAAAGGAGCTTTTAAAATTCCCTTTATATTTTTATTTTTACCTTTATACTCCTGTAAGTTTTAAAATGTTTCATTTCTTTTCTTCTTTCCTTTGCAAGTTTTTGGCGTTTTTTGGTTTTTTTTTTTAATTGCTTTATCTTCTTCTGCTGTGTAGCGTAGTTTCCAGGAGGCTTTTTTAAGTATCTTTTGAGGCTCTTGGGTGGCTCTTCATAGGAAAATAAGCAGCCATGGAAGCAGAAGAAAATTAAAGAAAAACTGTTTCTAAAGATGTACTTTCTGGTAAACACAGGTTCTGTTTTCTGTCCTCATTTTCATACCTTCATTAGCCAAATTAATCTTTGCTTCTATTTATACAACAGCAATTGATTTTTATCACTAGAAACTGAAACTTCTACATTTCATTTCAGTGTTAAGTTTGTTCAAGAGCTGAAAAGGACAAGAAGTGTGAACATTTACTATGAAAGTTATGCGAGGTAATTACTTGCTGTTCTGTTGGACTCTCTTCAGTCTGATGGGGTTAGATCTTTCCAGAGACTGGGGCATAGCAGGGGAAAGGACTGAGTTCGTTACTTCGGTTTCTCTAAGATGGACTATTTATTGCTGCTGCAGAAATGTAGTCCGTTTCTCTTGCCAATGCAATAGGTTATCTTTCTCATCTTGAGAAAGTTTTCAAACAAGAATCTGCAATTACTTGTTTTTGCAGGGAGAGCTGGGGTGCTTTAAAGTAACAGATACGTGTTGCCTTGGACAAAGTAGAGACCCACTGTCAGTAGTTAAGACCAATAAGAAAGTATAAGGCAAAATAGTAGCATCATGATACTACAGTACCATGATAAAAGCAATTGCATGAGAAAAGTATTCCGGTCATACCTGATATATTCTTTAGACTTTAATAATTTACTGCAGAGAATAAAGTATTTTACATTAGAAATTACTTCTTAGTGTAAGACCAGCTCTGCAGGCACAGGACTTTTACAAGTAGCATCAAACTGAAAGTGACTTCCATGGAAATTGAAATTTACTTCTATAAAAGTATAGTCAGAGTTACAGTGGCAATCCTGCTGCTACTGCAGTTAAATATATAAAACAAGTGTCCTAAAGATGGGGATTTTGGCAGCAGACACTAAGTATAGAGGAGGAAAAGCAGATCTCTCTTCAGATTTTTCAGATGGTGCTCAGCTCAGATGCATGCCCAACTTGACAAAAGATAAAGATTTTCCAGTGAATAATAGAACCATTCAAAACTCTGGTCAGAAATTAAGGTTATCAACCTGTGTGATTTAAATGTGAAAGAAGATGCTGTGGTAAAATTCTTGGCTTAATCAGAGAGAAGGCTGAGGAAGTTTAAAATATGTTTAAGCAAGATAACTTAAAAAAAAAAAATCCAAGATGGATATTAATGATTTTATGACAGTGTAATTTATTCTATGATTTTTTTACTTCCACTCTAGAGGACTCCAGTAATTTTCAAGAATTTGCAGCATCAGATTTGATAGTATCATCCTCTGTTTTTACTGTGCAGCTATTAGTGAATGCCAGTTATGTGGTCTGCATAACTGTTGCATATTGCTGTGTACATTTAATCCTAACTTTTTTTTTTCTTGTGGCTATTTTTAAAATAGCAAGTTGGGTTATCTGCAGATGTTTTCTTTAAAAATTATTCATTGGGTGAGGAATAACTAAAATGTTATGGAAAAATTCCTTTTTCCTCCTATGTGCTGTCTTGATGATGCTTTGCTACAAATACCTTGAGGCACAGCAAATATTTCCTTATAGTAAACTATTATAGTACTATTATAGCAGCAATAATAGTATCTGAAATATTTCTATTCTGATGGTTCTTATTTGTCTCAAGTGAAGTTGGAGGTCTGCTGTGCTGGATGTTGTGTATAGCAGTGATTATCTCTGGCCTGAAGGTATAGAAAAGATTAATAATGTGTGTAAAACATGCAAGCGGTTGAACATTGTGAGGGAAGCTCAGATTGATACTTGCATAACAATTTCTGATTATGGCAGACTCTAAGGAGGAAAAAGGGAGAAGCACGGACACAATTTTCACCAGCTAGTTGATCACTGAGCAATGTTAGAAAAACATCATAGAATGGATAAGGTATAAGAGATTAGAAGGAAAATGAAACTGTCTTTATTTTTCCTCAAATGAGGAACATTTCCGATGAATAAGAATCATCCTGGAGATGGACAGTGGAGGCTGGAATCAGTGTCAAAGCAGATAACAAGATCAGGTAGGAGAAGGCCAAAGTTGTTAAAAAGCTTAAAGATTGTTTGTGTTTGGGGAAAAAAGGAAGAAGAGATGGATTGAAGTAATGAATCAAGAAGATAAATTCCTTGCTCTTTTGTCTAGCTCTCTTTGGATAGACATCCTTTGGAGGAGTTTAAATCTCTATATGAAAAGATTGAATGTCACAAGGAACTCTTCACTTTCTGTTTCTCCTCTTTGCAAGTGGAAAAAGCAGGCTACTTCCATGTTCCCTGCTAACTTCTGCCAATTGAGTGAACATGTTGAAAAGATTGATTGTGGGCTAGGAAGGCAAGTTTAAGACCTGGAATCATTCTTTTCATGGAAGTGAACAAGTTTCACGTTTCAGAGAGAGCGCTTTGTTGCAAAATCACTGAAATAAGAAAAGCACCTTCAAAGTAATTTTGTTTTGTGCTGTTTTAACATAAGACCACACCTCTTTTTTTGTCTTTTTCTTTTCTTTTTTTCCCCCCCTGTTCCAAATACTTACCATGTGAAGCTTTTCAATACTGAATTGTGCTAGTTACTTAACCCGGGATAGCTTACAAAAATGTAAACAAGTGTGGAACCTGATCTAGTGAATGTACTTACTTCTTTATGTGAGTGTCCTACTGAAGTGCATGTATTACATTCCTGATATTTTTGCAGATGAAATACAAGTCCCATATTTAGCCCACTGAACAGGCATCTTGCCTGTTACAGTCTTTGTGTATGAGAAAGGATATGATCACATCAGTTCAATTTAGAAAGCCTGTAGGGAAGGAAATGCGAAGGAGATATTTTAAAACGATAAACTTTTTTTATTTGCTTTGGTCTCCATATTTCATCATGTTGGTGTAGTGCAGAGAAACAATGAAATGCTTTTGCTGTAACCTTCTAGTAAGCATTAGGTGGCAGTAGTGCGTTGTATTTGGCAGCTGCTTTGTCGTTTGATTTTTATTTTCTGCACTCTTTAGTGCAGAGTAATAAATGGAGAAAACATATATTTTATTTCTGTATAGTTTTTATAAAATGCTGATTTATGGTTGTCCTGACTGTATGTGACTGTCAGGGCAGCCATTGTTTGGACTCTTGTATACATAGGGATTAGCATCCTGTAGTTTCTGCACAATATTCATGACTTATTTTCTGATCCACAGTATCTAACAGTGATAATATTAACTGCAAATATTCTGATGAGAAATATGCTGTTAATGGCTGAGTTTAGTTTTGCAGCCTTTACTTTTCCATAAGCTGTTACCATTTCTAAATTTAATATAGCCTGTTAGATGAAGTATGATTTTTATGCTGGTGTTTACTCTTTTTTCTTAGACAAAAAACAAACTTAGGCTCACGAGAATGTTGGTAGGAACATAATTAACCTTTCAGCATAGTGGTGTTACTGTCACCCCAGATCTTAGACAAGTGCGGTTACCTTGTGACCCTTTTGGAGGTTTTTTCCCCCCCTTCATCCTTGTTTCTCACAGGTAAAGGAAGGATCTCAAGGAGTTTGGAACTGGTGTTGCATTGTATTAATTGGGCAGGATGATCAATTAATAGAAGAAGAGCAAGAAAGTGTTGACAGACATGCTATCTAATTAGTACCTGATGAACCATGTAGGCCACAGAGCCCAGAGCATAATGTTGCTTCAGGGTAGCTCCTACACAAGACCTTTATAAGCAAAATCAGCCTGTAGAAAAGCTCAAAAAGAATATTTCAGCATAGTTCCAGTGAAGGAAGTCTTTGTTGCTGAAAAACTTCACTTTCTGCTGTAAACTTGGGGAGAGCTGGGGATACTTAATAATTCAGAGAAGGAGCATGTATCAAGCCTGTGTTTTATACGAGTCTTGCTCTTAAAAATCATGTAGCCTTTTGTTTGTTTACGTCTTTTTTTGTGTAAGAGGTGATCTACAAATTATAGAAATAGATGAAATAGGGTTTTTTTTAAATAAAACCATGTAGTTTTTCTTCCTGCTTTTTGGAGTAGCAACAAAGAAATACTAGGGTAGTAGGATTTTCTGATGTCTCTTGTGATAAAATGGCAAGCAAAATCATTCTAAGTTAATAGTAGGTAGCACCACAATGCTTTGAGGTTCCGCTCTTAACTGGTTTTCTATTATGTATTAGTTTGTAATAGTTTTTCAGTTGAAAATTAACTAATTTTGAATTGAAAAGCACTTTGAGTCTAGCAAGGTAGTACTGCCAGAATTATTTGGTTACTGGTAATTACCTTTTTTTCCCATTCATACTGTTCATTCAGAAATTCTCCCTCCTCCCATGACAGGAGAAAAGTTTCATGTTTACATGTTTAAAACAAGCATTTTTTAAAAATGAATTAATTTTCACCTGCAGTTTAAGCTTCTTTCTTTTACTGATATAAACCACTTCCTGTTTTACAGTACTTTTATTGGATAGATCACTTAAATTTTTGTAAAATTTCATCCTGCCCTAATGTAATGAGTTCAGCTGGTGAAGTTGGAAGATGGCTGCTTTCTGTGACCTTTCAGTGAGTGCCACAGGGTGGGGGCCAAGTGCATGTTTGTCACCTCTTTTCTTGACCAGCACAGGTGACTAAAACATGTGCTTTTCTTAAATTTAGTTATCCAAAAATTCAAATTCCAGTTTAATAAACAGTTTTGTAATTCAGTCTGTGTTCTCATTTAAATCCATCACAGAATGGATTCTGCAAGGAAAAAAAGAGTTCAGCCCTGAAGCATAACAGCTAGTCTACATAGATTCTAATCTGTATATCATGCTGCCCATAACCAGAGTAAATGATCTTTTGGAGTCGGTGTGCTTGATTGCTCAAATATAGCTGTCATATACATGGTGTAGGTGATACCAAATATGTGTGTTGATTCTATTACATGCTGATAGGGATTTGTGGCTTAAAGTATTCAGTGTGACAATGTATGTAAAATTAGCAGAAGTGTTAACTTTATATGTAATTATATAGCTCCTGGAGTGTTGTAATTGCATTATATGGGTCCTTTTTTGTGCTGTGTCCACCAGGGAGACTGTTCAGCTTTATATTTTGGTGCTCTATCAACTGATCTGGAACTTTCAATACAGGCTGCATAATTTGATTAAAAATATTGCTACAAGCCTTATAATGACATAATATAGAACTGGAAATGTGCAGTTTTGCTGGGATGTGAGGTGGTGAGGGGAACCCACTCTTCTATACTGTGTTAAGCTTAGCTGTAGTATTTCAGATACACAAGTTTAATATCTTGGATAGTTCTAGACACAGATTTATTGAGCCCTGAGACCAATAGAAGCAGAACGCCTAGTTTTGTGATAACGATCATGAGGTCCAAATGCAATTTTAGAAAGAGGAGGGATGCTGCACTGAGCTGAGTTGTCCAAACTTGATTCCAGAGCAACGGGAATATGAAGATTGAACACTGGCTTTTTGTGGAGAGAGAGGGGAAAAAAATGAGTACAAATACAGAGAACGTCAGCCTACCATATTATTTTGATTCTTGAAATGATTTAGAAGAGTTATTGATTTCTTAGATATTTATAGACGTGGCTTAAACATTGTGGTCAGGTGGCCAGATTAAGGAATCTCGTTTTAAGAATTGTAATTTCTTTCTAATAAAAATGTGGCCCTGTGGTCTGTAGATAACTGGATGCAATAAACGACCCAGTCCAGCCCTTGTTTAACAGTTAATTTCTCCAGATTTCTATGAGCATTTGGTCAGATCTACACAGATTTGGTTCTTGGTTTAAATCTAGCCAAGGCTGGTGGTGTCTTAATTGCTACCACAGAGCAACCATTTGGCCTGTGCGAGATGAATGTTGTCAAGGTACCTTCTGCAAGGCGGACATTCATCCACTGGGAATGTATCAAGAAAGTTTTCCTTAATTGGTCCCTTTGTTGGCATTTGTGGCAGAGCGGCCAAAAACTGAGTATGAACAGACACTCTGTGTCAGGGGTGAGATTTATTGGCAAGTCCCAGCAAAAACTGGTATTTACTACATATATTGTAAGCAGGGGCAAAGGACTTTCCTTGTAAGAACAGTCTGGCATTAAATTTACCTAGATTTCTTTTTTTTTTTTTTTTTAAGGCAGGGAAATATAATAAGAATTCAGACTACAATCAGAAATTAAATAGGAAATAGCTGGTTAATATTCATCTTCTTAATGCTGACTGTCTTGCAGCTTCTTTTTAATATGATGTGAAGTGTTATGATAAGCTCTGTAGTCTACAGACAAATTTGCGTGGACCTAAGAATACTTCTGTCAGATGAGAACACTTGACAGTTTTTGTCCTGACCTCATTAGCTTAACCTGTAGATAATAACAATTACAGTTGATAATGTATAAATGTTGCGCAAAGCATGAGAAATGTTTTTAAACGTAGTTTCCAATTTTGATATTTTTATATTCATGTCAGCTCCTGCATTTTGTTCGTGTTGTTTTGTTAAAAGAATGCACTTTATTATATCGCAAGGGACATACTGGTAATGATTTGGGCATTTCATCTTAGTGCAACACACTTGTTTGTTGCCAAACTTTGTATAGGCCAAGCCTGTTTGTGTTAGGCTTTCTGTTCTGCTTCCTTATGCCCATTTTGTCTTTAAAAGAATTTTAACTTACTTTATATTATAATGTGGAATAAATAACATAGTAGTTTAGACTTATTAACCAAATAAACGGTCATATATTGACACTCAGAGAGAATTCTGATTCTGGAATTTGAATATATTGCATCTTCAATATTGAGCTTTTGATACAAGAATAAATAGATTGAACCTCCCAAATACTGATAATGTGATTTTTTTAAAAAGTGCTTGGTATTAATCTGTGCAGTTCCAGTAAGGAGTCAGCCTCATTCTGTTGGATTCCCAGCCATGAATCTGGCAATGTTATTTGAAAATAATGGCTTGGCTTTCTCTCTTCATCCAGCTGCTTCCAATGTTTCCCTGCCTCTCATTCTTCTTCTCTTCTGAACAGCACAGTATCCAACGCTTGTGTCCACTTGCTGTCATTCATCTGACTCTCCTACCAGCGGAAATGGGTGTCATTGATGTGTACTGCTGTTATCTCATACTGTCTGATGCTTATCCATGGTGACTTTCACTTTTGCTATGTTAATCCAACTGATCCTTTGCATACCAGTTTCGTGAGTTACCTCTTCTGTTCTCGATTTTAATTCAATTTTGTCATTCATCAAAAATGGTAACTTCACCGATATGGAGCAGTGCTTTATTTGTAAAGTTTGGGTTGAATTCCTCTTCCCTGACCATTACTGAGTGTCTTTCACCACTGCTTATTTTTTAGTATCAATACAGATCTTTTTACAAATTCCAGGAGGTATTGTAGTTGTAGTGTAGGTCATGAACACTGTGGCTCCCTGTTACTGAAAAAAAAAAAGATAATTAATACTTGGCTGGAAGTCTTATTTCTAGCTGCATTACATGAAGCAAATCCTGTCAGGCTGTAAAACTATCATAGCTACTACTGTATGCCTAACATGGAGAAAGGGAGAAGGATGCTAAGAGATACTAAGTTAATTTTAGATGTTAATATTCTATCATTGACTCTTACAGCTTAGATTTAGTGATTAGATGTAGTTCCTACAAAAGCACGAGTACTTGAATACATGTAAGTAATCCTCTGCTAAAATCTTACTACTTGATTTACTCAGGAACTTTGGGCACATCTCTAGCTTTAAATATAACCCTTATTCAAATATTGGTGCACATCCCCTACTGAAATAAAGCAGGAATTCAAGATTTGTCTTGTGATTCCATAAGACTGTAGATAATTTCAGAGTTAAAAATCTTTAATAAATCTGATAGTCTAGAAATTTACTATGCTGTAACTGTAGGTAGTACTGACTGCTTAGTGATTACTTTATGACTCCTGATAGTAAGTCCAGAATAGTCTAACTTTTTAATTTTTCAGCTCTAATGGTTTCATCATTGTTCTATGTCTGTCTTTACTTTGGAATTTTAGAACCTTAATAATGGTTTCCCTGACAGGAAAAAAAAAAATCTAAAAGGTGTATAATAAAAATTTAGAAGTCTGAAAATATTTCTCGGAAATTATTGTCTTGGGAGAGAAGGTCAAGATTTAATGCAGCCGCACCTGGTTCATCCTTTTTGTATTACTTTTTATTTGGTGCTTAAGATTTCTCCAAATGTTTGACAGTTTTGCATTGAGTACTGGAAAGTAGGAAAGACAAAGCTGTAGAAAGTGGAGAGTACTCCTTATTTCAACCCCGGAAAAAAGCTTAGAGCTGATCTACTTCCTTTTCCTCAGTCAGAAAAAAACAAGTGTATGTTTTAAATAGGTTTACTTAAAAGCTGTGTAATTTTAAGGGGGAGAAGTTCTTTACGGTTATCTGTGAAATAACAGTCATAAATGAAAGCACTTTCCATAACTTAAATAAAAATTTGGAAGAAGGAGTAGTTTCTGTAGAAAATAAAACCTCCTGTTTTGATGTATGGAATTGGGGATGTGGTGCATCTTCGTTTTTTAAAGTGAATACCCCTTATACACAAGGCAAAATAACCATGGTAATGTATTAAGTAATAAATGAGAAGGAATAGCACTCTTAACCTTTTCTAAATAATCAGCCTTTTCAATTTGTCATGTGGAAAAGTAGTTATGAGTAAAAGTTTGACTATATTAAGCAGTTTAGTTATCATATGTTCCACAGTTTAGCAAGAGATTGCAAATTTAGTGTAAAACCTATGCCTGTATGCTTCACTCCTCCCAATAAGTTGTATTAAGTTGATTCTCACTAGGTGCTGTAAATTCCTTTTGAAAAATAAATTTATGAGCACCAATAAGAAATGTACCTTAAATCGATTTAACTAGAGGTTTTCTGCTTGCTAATTTGAATTTGATTAAAATCAATCAACCCTATTACATTTACTGCATAAAGTTAAGCAACTCGTACAAGTGTTAGGAGGACAGGGATCTTGGTGTGTCATCTCTGCTCAACCAAAGCTCAACCAGCTATCGTAGTTTCTCATCTTGTGGTATGAGAGTTCTTAAGGTCTGTTGGTATGGTTATTGAGATGTAATACCATTACAGTTATTGACCAAATGGTCTTTATTAACTTCCAGGGATTGATTTTGCAATTCTTAAATTGCAGAAGGGACCAAACTTCATGGAGTATAAAGTAGGCAGAAATAAACTGCCTACTTTACAGAGTAAAGTCATACAGTAACTATGAACTGAACCTGTATCTGTGTTTCAGAGCATATTTGCCAAGTGATATGCTGTTCCCCACTGTACCCAAACTGCTGGGAATTAGTCTGATGCATATTAAAAATAAGGCAGTTCAATACTGTTGTTCTAGAAGGCTGTAACAATGATACTGTAATTGAAAAGGGCAGGAGGTTAAGTTTGTATTAGCCTGCTTTTTTGTTTCCCTGCAGCACTAAAAACTTCACCAAGTCTCCAATAGATAATGTTTAATGTTTGAGCTTTGGACTTCAAGGTTCATGCTTCTTCAAATTTTTCTTTAGTGATTGTAAAAACTAAAAGAAACAGAAATTCTAAAAAAAAAAAACCAAACTAAAAAGTAACCCTTACACCAGGAGCCAGAGTCTTCAAGAAATACTATGACAATGTGACATTTAAGATAAACATCGGGGGAGTGAGCAGTATCGCATGTATGTGTAAAGTATTTTCTATAGTTAACAGATGAACTTATATATTTCTATTATCAATCAGTTTATTTTTTAACATTAGCAGTAACTACAAAGCATCGTATGCTGTAAAGTGATATAAATTTCAGACAGTCTTTAGTAATGGAAAGACCTCTAGTAGAGGTATAAAAAAGGAAAACTAGACTGGGCATACATCTCTAACCTTCTTCATTTTCCCCTTCCTCTGTCTGACTCAGGAAAATATCCTTTATTGTTTTTATAAAGTTCTATTAGGTAGTAACATGTTAGTAAAAGTTATTACTGTGTTCAGAAATCAAAATGAGCACTCAGCAAAAATCTATTTTTATGGAAGTTCTGCTTCATAAAAACATTACACATATGGAGCCAGAAAGATTTAAATATATTCTAAGTGCAGTAATAGAGCTGAAAACAGTGCTCGGGTGGCAGGTATGAACGACACGAAGGTAATGTGGATAGATTTTGAGAAGTGATATTGCAGGAGACATTGGGGGGCTCTAACATTTTGAGTAAGAACTTAGAACTGGATGCATAGAGGGAGAGGTGAACAATAGTGCAGTTTGAGTAGAAGGAGGTAAGTCGAGTAAAAAACAGGCTTGTCTGTTTTCATTACAGAGCTTGTACATGGTTGCAGCTGAGATTAACTCGGAAATAAGGCTGAATGGGAAGAGAGGAGGAGATCAGAAACGTACATCATATTTCACCTCCCTCAAAACCAAACCAAACCCCTGGCTCTGTTGAGGCAGCTGCTCTGAAGGGTATGCTGGAGAGGGAGGAGAATCAGAAGCAAGAATATGGTAACGAAGAATGAGGGAAGATACCAAAAAAGAGTATGGTTGATGAATGTCTGAAGTACTGATGGAGGACATTAGGGTACTCTCTCTAAACTTCAGCTGTTAGTAGGTTGGTTGAAACTTTGGTGAGGTGTCCTCTGTGGTTGGTGTCTGAGCTGGATGAGGGTCTAAGACAGCTGGAGAGAGGACACCTTATTTGTCTCAGAGATGAAAGAGAAGGGTATGGGCAGTTGAATCACGAGTGGATTTTCACTACAGACAAGCATTCATGGATTTTGATCAGTAAGCTGGAGAGTGGGGAAAAGGAGTCAATGAGAACAGGTACATAATAAATGCAGATGAAATTGGGTCACTGGGAAAAAAAAAAAAAAGAGGATTAGAGTAAAAGAGCAGAGGTTTGAGGATTTTTCTTAGTGTAGATGTAGAATACTAAAGGTATTGGATAGTAATAGAGGAACAAGCCCAACAGAGGAAGGAGCAAATAGTTTCAGAAAGCACGGAGACCAAAATGTGTTTATATATGTTTTTAATGAGTAGATCCCCTACAATGTAGTTGTTATTAGTTACATGAAATTGTAATCTTTCAAATATAAAAATCACATATGCTACAAATATTAAATTTTCCAAATCTATAGGAAAGATGTTAAAAGCTAAATGATAAATCTGAAGAATGAATTTTCTGCATTATTCAAGAAATGAACAGAAATAGCCTTTGCTGCATCGATTATTATTTTTCCAAAGGACTTTTGTGACATTTGTGGCTTGCTGTTTTTCACTGACTACTTCCAGTATAGTCCAAAATGATTTTTCAGTCAGGCAAAGTTTTGGTATAGCAAAGGAAAAGCGTGACCAATTTTGTGGGGGTGTTTTCTCCACATCCTTGGCAGAAGAGAAGCCGATACTCTTAGTGCTGTTTTGGGGCAATTGGTCAGTAATGTTTTCATGTATCTATAAGAAACTGATCTGAGAAGGTCTGGTCTTGGGGCCAATCCAAACATATAATAATATGAGCAACAGATTGCTCGCAGTGCTATTCAAACCTAGTTACATTTCAGTGGTATTCAGTCTAGTATAATACTCCTTGGATAGGCCTTTACATCCTTTTCAGCGTAAGCTTGTAGGAGAATGCTTACTGTATCCTCCAACTGGAGGGAAATAGACAGCAGACATATAACTCTCTTTTTAGGTATTGTAATGAACCCTACAATATTTGGGTGAGACCAAATTTTAAATATAGAATCTGAAATATTTTAAAATAATGAAGTATCATTTTTTAGATAAAATATTGCTTTGAGGAGTAACTGCTGGATGCATACCTCAAACATAACTGTTAAAATAAATAACATTGCTAAAAGGAAACTATACAAGTCTTTAATGTGATCTGACTATTTTGCCTTGTATGCTTATTAAGCATTGATTTTTTTTTTTTTTAAAAAAAAAAGACCTTTCACAAATGTGGTATGCAATCAACGACCAATGTTAAAACTGCAATTAAAATTGAAATACACCTGGAAAAGCAAGGGTTTCAGAAAAATGGATTTGAAAACAAATACTACATTTAAATAGCTTTTACGGTACAACATGGTGCACGCCAACAGAACACTGAATTTAGTGCCTACCAAATAAAGGTATAATTACTCATTATCTAATCAGCTATTTAGAATTCAATGACTAAATGCAATGACGAAAAATTTTTTATTTGTTTGCGCCTTAGAATTTTGTCATCTTCAGTTGGGGAGATAAAAAAGAGATCCCTAAGAGGTAAATCTTTACGGATCACAACTGTGTTTCAGCCATATTTTCAGCAAGTTGCAAGCTAGTCCTCAGCCTTGAATGCAGAGATAACTTCAAGTGTGCTTACTCATATGGTGGAACAAAAATATACATTTGTGTACAGACTTCATACTTGAGGCTGCAGGTACATTCATCTGTATATGGAAAAATACCTGTGAAAAAACTTGAGGTCAAAGCTTAATATTTCGCTTTTATGTACATTTTCTTATTGTGGTATGGGGGTTTATCTTGGTAATACCCATCAGTGCAAGTGAGCAAACAGACTCCAGAAGAAGTGGTCCTTCTAAATTTTAGATTTTATAAAGCCCACTCGATAGTAGTAGTCTTTTCTTTCCAACATTAATTATAAACTAAAACAAAGGGATTCAGTTAATCACAAATCTGCTCAAACACTTGTAGAACAGGTGTTCTAAGTCTTAAAATCTGCTGTACGTTTCAGTGCCCCAACTGATGTTAGTATAAAGGGCAGAAGTTAAGCTCCAGAATAAGGGATATCTTGATTTATAACACAGTTAACAGCTGATAGGTCTGATTATATTGCAACTTTCTCACCTTAAATGCTGTTTCCTGTCAGTCCATCACTTACACTGAGCAATTTAAAGTATCAAAAAAAGAGATTATTGGAGATGAATTAAAGCTACAGGAAGATAGAGCTTTGAGGGTTCCTTTTCAGTGGACATTTGAACCAAAGAGAAGTCAGAATGCTCTGTTCAGAACCTGTAGTACAAATGGTAAAGAAAACGTGTCACCATTTTAATTATTATTGCCTATTTAACATGGGATTTCTTGCAGCCATGTCCTTGAATAACCATTTCTTAACTAAAATGACACAATTTTGTAGCCAGTGATCCATGACTTTAAATATTTGGAAGGGCTATTGATTCACTGAACTGGAAGAAATTAGATATGTTGAGGCATATTTTCAAAAGTAGAATTACATGTATTACAAATTATATTTGATCATGTATATTCTGTTTACCATTTAAATAATTAAAAAAAAAAAGCTAGGTACATGTAATATAGCATTCAATTTATCTGTAATAGCCTTAACTAAACATGGTGGTATTGTTTAAATCAGCTACGTGTAATATTATGAGAGCTGCCAGCACCTACAGCACCTCCTCTTGTTGCCGTGTCGTGGTCCTCTGCATGTACCTATTTCTGTTTGTGGTAGGCATTCTCTAGGTAAATTGTCCATAAGACCAATGATTCCATCAGCAAATTATCCAGAAAATGCCGTCAGTGCGTGTGGTGACATTTGTGCCACTGGTGGTTTTGTTGCCATTTCAGTGGTCTAATTAAATTGGCAGTTTTCTCTTGTGCTCCAGCATCGTTGTCTCCCTTCCTTTGGCACCTTAGCTCAGACCTTCTCCTTCTCTCTGTCCTTTTAACTGAATATCAAATGCATTATTGATTGCTCCTCTTCCACCCTCCTCACTTCCACTCCCCTCAACTTTTTTTTTTTTTTTATTGGCAGTATCATCCAGACAAACAGAAGGCAGATGTGCCAGCAGGAGAAGTGGAGGAGCGCGTGCAGAGGTTCATCGAAATCGATCAAGCATGGAAAATTCTAGGGAATGAAGAGTCAAAAAAAGAGTATGACCTGCAGCAGCGTGGTAGGTTCCTGCCAAGGAGTGCTGTTGTGGCAGCAGCTCTTTAAATAAGCAGGGTCTGGGAGTGGTAGTTAGATGGTATTTTAAAATGCTGTTTATTGCTGAACCAAATGTTTCTTTCACTCTTGTCCTACTTTCAAATGTGGATCCATTATTTATAGCTTTTGCTACACATACATTAGCTAGTGAAAACATTGAATTACTTCCAACAAAACATTAGGTGGCATTACTCCTAATAATTTGAATGAATATGAAATTTATACTAATTACAGACCTTAGCCCTTTTTATTTTATTAAGGCAGCTTCAGTAAGCGTTCTTAAGTCTTATACTACATTTTGTTGCAATATCTTAGATATAGGTATTAATCCACTTATACCTAGTGTTCAATTTGTATGGGTTTATAAGCACTTCAGAATCATTAAGACACATTCTTCTTGGTTGTGTGTGTGTTATGGTAGCGTTTGTAATTCATCGGTAGTCTAAACTAGTCTTTTTAAAGCAGGTTTATAAATAATATTCCAATATAACACATTAAGTAGGCAGCTCTAGCATGCGTTTCTTTTTATACCTCTCAGAAAATAGCTTCTTAAAACAGTGACAGGCTGTTGTGAGAAAGAAAGGGGGGAAATGTAGGTCAGGTCTGTCACACATGGGCTACCATTACATGAAGTGATAGGCTGTCTTTCTGCTCTGGCCTCAGGATAGGAGTCCCTCAGCCTTCCATTAGAACCTTCAATAAATGTATATCTACCCTACATGTTAATGGGGGGAGTCAATAATAGTGTATTGCCTGTGGGGAAAACACTCAGTTGCACTCTGCAGTAACACACTCTGGTCCAGCATTGACGTGTAGCCACCACCACTTTTGAATGTGTCTGATAAAAGCCCACTGTCTCTGCAGCTTGTTATTGAATTCTCTTCCATTGTACATTGGCACACCATCAGACCTTTCTCTCTTGTGCTGATTTTTAACTCCCCTGCCGCTGCACATACCAAAACTTTGAGAGACAAAGGCGTAGTCATTCTGGCAGATATGCATCACTGCAGGATAAAAAGGGTGATATATAATTGTATATACCCGGTATGAATTCTCTAGTTAAATAATCTTGTATTTCAGACTTTGTGTGGGTTTTGGAAAAGACAGTGGAGGGGTGAAAACAGAATTGTTGAATAAATATTTTAAAAGAATGAAAAAAAATGGATCTTGTGCTAATTTGTTATGTAAACAGTATTAAGATCAAACTTAAATAAATTTTTCATCTGAAACTTATTTTTTAAATGCCTGAATGTGATGCCAGAACAGGAATTTCTGCTACCCAGTGCCCTCATCCTAGTGTACTCTTAGGACTGTAGTATCGGCTGTGTCTTCCATTGTCACAAATTGTACATGCACAGGAAAAAAGAAATATTAAGAGATTAAGTGAGAAGTCTTTTGTGTATCTACGGAGTTTTACCTAAAGCTTAAATACAGACTATGAAGCTCCATTTTGCTTGGGTCAGGTTAATACACTGAAGTCAAGAGCTACAGCAAGATTTAGTAAGTTACTTTGTTTTCCCATGGAATTGAAGGACGTTGCTATAAATTAGTTTTGACAAAACTTATTCTACAGTATTTTAAAGGTTATCTTTATTTCCTGAGATTCTTTTGCATCCAGATGAGTTCTTCAAACAGCTGTCTCAAGATTCTGTAAAAAAAGACTTAGTAAATAAAGAAGACAAATTGTACATTTATTTACGCAGGTACTTGGTAATGGTATGGCAATGGGGTAGATATATTTTAATATAGAGGGTGCCATTCACAGAGGACCAGGGTTTCAAACTAAGCCACATGTAACATACATGTGCAGTGTTGCTGCATTCTTTACAGCATGTTCCCTGGCAGCAAAATGATGGTGAAATAAATTCTAGTTCTTTGAACGCCTGTCAAGCTGCTTCTGAAGCCATGATTCTAGACAAATTCGTAGACACTGCTGTAAAAGCTCACAGAAACAAAGGAATGGAGACAGCAGCTAAGGGGAATAGTGATGAGAGAGAGAATACAGCACGTCAGTAAGACTGCAAAGCCTAGGAAGCAGACCCTGAAGGATGCCAGTGAGCATGTGTGTGTGGCTGCCAGTCAGCAGGAAGGCCTTTACACTGTAGGCTTTTTCTCATTTCACAGATTGTTTATTTGTATGTACCTTCTTGTGTTACACTAACTAAATCTTAATTACTTGGCTCAGAAATTCAGTGGCTAAAGGAGTTCTAAGAAGCTGAAATTCTATGGTTTTAATTTTCTTTTTGTTTGAATTATTGAGAATAACAAGTGAATGCGTGTTCATATCTTAATACTGCTTTTCTCTGAAGGTATCACAATGATCTCCTACTATTTTTTTCTGCCTTCAGGCCATAGTATTAAAGAATAAAGGACAAACCTCAAACCGTTTAGAGGTTTGGCTCAAATACTTATTCAAGCCTCTCTCATCTGGGTATCTTACAAGAACTGCCTTTCTGTATGTTTTGTGAAAATTTTTCCAGTTTATTGTTTTGTCTGTCTTTAATGACATATAAGAATACCCTTTTATAAGGATGAATCTTTTGCTTCCAATCCCTGTGAAAAAATTTGGGGATGGAAAAAACCTAGATAACAAAAAAGTCTATTCTTAAGAGGTAAATTTTCTTCGACAGATTTTCTTTTTAGAGATTTTTCGTTCTTTATTTGGTATCCCATTTAGAAAGATGAGTATGCAGTTAAAGTCAAGTTTGACAGTAATAATTACCAGAAGTTTTTCAGTGAGTTTAGCTTGGAAGAAACCTGTTTTACAATTTTCATATTAGAAGTCATCTGAATCCTGAAAGTTCATGCTTTTGTGTCACAGTTTGAAAGAATAAAAAACTTTCCACAGAATCAGAGAATCGTGTAGGTTGGAAGAGAACTTCACAGGTCATCTAGATCAATCTCCTACTCCAAGCAAGTCCACGTTGGTCAGACCTTCTCCAGCCTAGTTTTTACTATCTCCAAGGATGGAGATTCCAGAGCTGCTCTGGGCAGCCTGTTCCAATGTTTGAACACCCTCATAGCAGAAAAAACAAACAAACCAAAAACCCCAAACAAAACCAAAAAAAACAAACCCAAAACCAAACAAAATGCTTTCCTTCTGTCAAGGTGGATATAAGGACTCTTTTTGCAACTTGTGCCTTTCATTTCTCATCCTTCCACTGTGCACCTCTGAGAAGTCTTCTCTACACCCTCCTATGAGGTAGCAGTAGATAATGAGATGCCTGTGTTCTTTTGGCCTCTCCTTGCATGATGTGTGTCCCACCCCCTGACCATGCTGGCAGTCCACTAGACTTCCTCCTGTATGTCCAGGCTTTGTTCTGGGGAGACCAAAACTGGACACAGGACTTCAAATGTGATCTCGTTAAGTGCTGAGTAAAGAGAGGGGAAAAAAAAAATCACTTCCTTGACCTGCTGGCTACACTCTTGCTAATACAGCCCAGTACGGGCTTGACCTTCGCCATCAGAGTGCCCTGCTGACTCGTCTTGAACCTGTTGTCCACCAGAACCCTCAGGTCCTCTTCTGGAAAACTGCTTTCCAGCCAGTTGTCTCCCAGCCTGTACTGGCACATTAGGTTATTCCATCCCAAAAGCTGGAGTTAATCTTTGTCGAACCCTTTTATGACCCTGTCAGCCCATTTCTATACGCTGTCGAGGTCCCTTTGCATAGGAGCCCTGCAACTTTTGTGGATTTTTGTCGACTTAAATACAAAGGAGCTGTGTATCTAAACAATCACATCATTAAGATAATTAATGTTACTAATTCGTTTTACATTTTAATTATTAATGATTGATTAACAGAAAGGTCACAATTAAAATTAAATCAATAAACTGGTGACTTTGATTAATTTCTGACACTAAACGTAGCAAATAATTCAAAGCTAGTAATGGCATTGCCACTAAAACCAGTTGCTTTGTATATGTTTTTGGGGCAGAGGGTGGAGAAATTTAAGAATCCAGGGTTTTTTCCATGTATGGCTCCAGTGAGGTTCTATCCAAGATAAGATGTTTTTACATGATGATGGACATAGATGTCCATAAAGTCCAGGTGTTTATATGGTGGGGGATGTAATCACCAGTAGGAGTTTTCACATCTCAGCACATACCTCCTTTTGATTTTCACATTTTAAATTAAATTTTTAGAAAAATATTGCAGATGCAATTTTCATACATAAATACAAATTCCAGCATCATTTTCCTTTTGTCTGGCTTCATTTCTTAGACATAAGGAATTACAGGTCCTAACCAGAATTGCCAGTGTTCCAGCTTGTGCCATTTGTCTCGGAGAACGAGTCTGGTTCCATCCTCTCTGTACCTTCCCTTTAGGCAGTGAGGCACAACAAAAAATCTTTACTTAGCCTAAAATAGCTCATTTTAAAATATCTGGTCACTAATTCAGCTTTCATTGCCAATACCAATCTCTTTAAAACCTGAAAAATCTTTGAGGATGTGTCCTCACTCTCAATTAAGTTTCTAGTGCAGGTTTAGACAGGGAGTGTTACACCAGTGTGGTCATAAATGAGGAAAATGAAAAACCAAGCTAAACAGAAGGTAGCTCCTTCTCCCCCTGCTCCTTCCTCATTCCTCTCCTAGTGCAGTAAACTGAAAAGACCGCTTTGGAGCTGGTGACTTTCCCATTAACCCAGCATTCCCTCCTGCTCCAGCAATACAGTGATGATACTGTATTAGACATCCAGATACCTGACAGAATCTGGTAAATAGGTTGCCAGAATAATCTTACAAATCCACTGTGAGAATAAGCAGGAGAAGCAAGACAACAGCCTACAAAAATGCTTTTAATAGTTAGCAGAAATGGCAGCTGAACACCTTGATGACCTTCTTAAAAGAAAAGAAAAAAATTAATGCAACATATTTAAGTTGTTCTTTGATAAGAAAATTCCTTCTTAAAAATACTTTTGGACAAAAATCAAGCTTTTAACATGGCCATTACTTTAGGCTTTTCAGTGTGCCATGTTATACTTTTTAAGTGACAGAAGTGTATATTCTGTAGCCTTGGATTTTACAGCTGTAGACCTTCAGCTAGTTCTGGAGCACAAGCCTTTTACCACGGCACTCTGGAGTTAATCCTAATCTGAATATTTTTTTGTATTTTTTTAACAAACAGTTGTTGTTATGAAAATTCTTAACGCATGACTTTTTTATAATTTCAAATTAAAGTAAGCACAGTTATTTTAAATTAATGCAAGAGACTCAAACTTAAGTAGTTTTTTAAAAACTAAACAGCCTATTAGAAAAAAATAACTTGTGAAAACATCCAGGTTTTGAGAACTGTGATGATTTGATACTCAGTAGAAACTATGATCAGTATTTGATTGACAATACATATCTTGAACTTTTTTTAATTGTTTGTTTTTTTAAAAAAAAAAATCAATCCTAAGAATATATGACTGATAAAGAGCTAGAAAAATCTTTGCAGTATTATGACTATTTTTACTATTACCATAAACTGTTAAAAGGCTTGAATTTCCATTTACTGCTTGCAACCCTTTCCCTAAATCTCAGCCTTAAATAGCCCAAGAAATATTTATTGTATCCTCAAGTGAAACTTAAATACCTTTCTTCTTTTACAATTTCTGAATGACCCAGCAAGGGCTCTAGTAAAGCTTTACTGAACCAAGCTGCTAATAGTTATTTAATGTTGTTCTGTAGCCTGAAAGAATCTCAGTAGATTTTTCCTTTTAATCTCTTTGAATTGCAGGCTCATAAACCTCTCTGATGAGCCTGCCAGTGTTTTCTTAGATCCTGCAGTTGAGACAATGGAGCTGCAGAATCCTTTCACCTCTTGTTGTCAGACAAATCCAATAGATGGCAAAGCCAGGCAGGCTGTACTTCTTGTGAATTAAAATCTGTTTTTCAAGTTCTGGTAGATGATCAGGTCTTTACAGTTTTCCCTACGTGTTCAGGAACATGGTACAGAACTCTACAGCTGGAGCAGATGCCACGTATAAGTGAGCCTACCACATAACCCAGTCCTGGTAACAATACCAGTCTTAAATAACCTTCTCCTCTGGCAAGGGAGTGAAAATCAGACACTGGTTTAGTTCAAAGAACCACTAACGAGGGTGTCATGGTTGTAATAATAATGACGTAGATGAAATAAGGAAAAGCACAAGAAATATTTGTCACTAACACACACTGTGAAAACCGTTAGGTTTGTAGTTCTGCTCATAAGCTCCCCAAACTCATACTGGGCTGTGCCTCTGTTTTTAGATAAGTGGCTAAATCTGCTTCTGCTGTCTTAAGGTATATTAGATTGGGTAGTGTATTTAATAGGAGAACTAGAAAATTAAAAAGCTTTGTTCAACTCTGGAAAATAAGTTTCTCCTGCTTAAACCAGTAAGTAAATGCAGTATACAAAACTGACTGACAAGAGCAGTTACTGGATTATGTGCTAAGTTGTGAGACTTACTCAAGTCAAGAGTACTAACCGAAAATGTACATCTTTTGAGATAACCAGTAAGACTCTTTCAGACTCGAGCATCCGACTAGGAATAAACGATCTCAGTTCAGGCTGGGAATTGTATGAGTGATTAATTTTGCCTGTTGGGTTTTTTTTCAATTTTTTTTATTTTCAAAATTACAATTGCAGTAATGAATTAGAGAAGCTTGGTTGAAATTCTGTTCCCTGGGCTTCATAGTATACTATGTTTGGAATAGAAAAGAGGGTAGACTTTTCCTCAGCCGCCTTCTTCATTACTAATCTTCATTACTTTATCAGTTGGACTTGATGATCTTAAAGGTCTTTTCCAGCCCAAACGATTCTATGATTTGTTAGTAACTTTACTTCAGGAAGTATGGTAACCTTGTGAATTCGCAGTTCTCTTCACGGTGGCATATGGTCCATCTGCCTTTTTGTATTTTCGACCAGCAAGGCATGACCCAGACCCCGACCTCCAATACTATAAACCTTGTTCTGAATGAAATCCTGCTTCATTAATTCTAAATAGGAAAGCCTGGTTTCTTTTCAACTTAATTTTTTGCTACCTATAAATGAAACTTAGGAAAATCTGTTCTTCCTACAACCTCAGAGACCCTTTTCCTTTGTGAATTTTTCTTCCCAGTATTAATAAAACCCCAGGTGAAATAGGAAGCACTTGCCTTTTTCATACCGTTCTCACAGTTACAGTATTGTCGTCTTTTACTACAGTGGAGAGAAGAACCTGAAGGTAGGTAGGTAGACAGACTTCATTTTGATTGCTTTTTTTTTTTTCTTTCTCAAAAAAGAGGAGGAGGAATCCTTTGCTTCACACAAGGCCTGCTGGAGGAAAGGCCTCTGGTTTTGTGGGTGTTTTCAGGATATTCACCGTGCCTGTTCTCATGTTTTGTAGCTAGAAGGCTGTACCGGACTCACTCCAAGTAACATTAGAGTTACTTGCCATGTGTTAAGACCATCTGACATTTTATTTTATTTTGGACATTTCATGTAGTTAACTAATGTTCTGATCAGGTGTTAGAAAAATTGTTGTTACTTTGTATAACTAAAACATTACCCATAGCTCTTGTTTATGTAATCGAGAGCATGCACAACAATGAGAATGACTGACTGATAGGTACATCTTCCAGTTTTCTTTCATCATTACACCCTGCCCATTTCTTTTCCCTTTCTTTTGACAGCAGTAGAGTATTAGGTGTGAGTGGGTTAATTTTCTTTTCATTCCGACCTTTTCATTACAGAATACGTGTTCAGCAAAGGTAATGTCGAAGAGGCTGTACTGATTCTGTCATTATTTCCAATGTGTCTGATTTGTTTTAGTCTCCTTCATTAAAACTAATTTAGATGAGGCTCATTCTCAAGGATATCTAATGTACATTTCATTTAAAATGAGAACAGTCATGTAGTTGCAAAATAAAGACTGGGACTTAATATTTGGTGGTTGTTTTGTTTTTAAACTGGCCTTAAATTTCCTATTTAAAAATCCAAAACGTAAGTATTAACTCTCTCCCCTCCCACTTACACATACGGATAGTTAAAATGCAAGGGTTTCATTTCACTACTGGTACATTACATTAATATTTCTACCTGTGATACTCTAACTTTTAAAGCTGCTGGAGCCATGAAAGGAAAACAATTAGAACAAAAAAAAAAACAAACAACAAAACAGGTTGGTTAGATTTTGAAGTTAATTTAGATAATTAACTACAGAGAGAAAGCTGTGATTAGCTATTGCTAGGATTATACTTTCATAGTGGCCTTAACCTTCTTTGCAACAATTTACACTACTTTGTTGTAAGTTAGGAACCTTACTTGTGAATAGCTTGCTTTACGTAGTTAATGTGTGAAATGAACTAATACAATCTTGATGTATGTCTGTTCTGAGTCACGACTTCACTGATATCTGATAGCAACTTTAGAAGAGTAAGGTGGCTGCAATCAGAGGATGATGTTTGGTGATAAAGAAGGAAATACTCCATTATCTGATCAGATAAAGGTTGGAGATATGCAGGTTTTCTGGGGTATTACTGGAGGAGATAGCTGCAAAGTCCTTTATTTCTACTTTTCAGTCCAGAGCAAAGAGCAGTTACACTGAAGAAGCTGGGAGCCATTTAGAATACCCTCAATCTAGTGATTAGCTAAGGCAATCTCTTGGGAATTAAAATAACGTAAAATAATCTGGGCCTCTGACTTTTTCAGCAAGTGCTCAATAAGCAGTTCTGGAGTAAGAAATTCTTTCACTGCCAACTTTTCCTAGAAAGCCACAGACAACACTATATGCTCTAGAAAGCTTGATGTTATTAAACTATAAAACTTAAGAACTCGCTGATCCAAGAGAAGGAACACCTACTTTCTCAATAACAACCTGATTTAAACCTTGGATAAGCACTAAGCTCTCAAGTCTTGCCAAATCTAAGGCATTCCTGTGTATGTGCTACAGATCAGCTTTCAGGTGTTTCTCGTTCTTTAAAGTACAGCATTTGGGGAGCTGGAGCTTCCAGGTGTCAGGCAGCAGCTGGGAGGTTTTGTGTAGTCAGTTTAAGGGGTTTATGTCCCTTTTTTTTTTTTCACCTTTTATGGCTTCACTTGTAACTTTGCTGACAAAAGTCTTATATTGTCAAGTTAGAAGAACTTGGTGTGAACTTTGTACATCAAATATGAGTGTGCTGATAAATTGCAAAAAACAATTTGTATATGTATTGCACAGTTTGCATTTGATAATTTCCATTGTATTGTACGCTTTTCATTTCATGCTGTACTCAATGTTGGAAGAATCTGGGGGATCAAATGGCAACAGATCTCACAGGTGCAGGCCAGAACTGACCTTTCTGTGCTGAGAGACTCTTTATCACAAAACACTTGGAGTAGTCTTCCCCTGAAAGTGTTTTTCATTTATCTTTTGTTAGGAATATCTTTTTCTGGGAATCTTGGTGGTGTTCTCCTGTGCAACCCTAAAATTTACTTGGTGCTCATTGCAGGGCGGGTTTATTTGGCTTCCCCCTTCTAAAGGGGAATGGGTCGCCTAAGAGAGATTGTGGGGTCTCCATTTGTGGAGATATTTAAAGTCTGACTGGACATAGTTCTGGGCGACCTGCTCTGGCTGACCCTGCTTGTGCAGGAGGGTTCAATTAGGTGACCTTGAGAGGTCCCTTCCGACCTCAACCATTCCGTGATTCTGTGAAAAGTACAGGTAAGCAGACATTCACAGTTCCAGCTTATGGAATTGTAGTTACAGTCAGGCTTTTAAAAGGTATTTATATCAAAACAAAAGTTTGCCCCTAATTTCACATAATTGTCTGGGATGTGCAAAAGTACTGGTTTCAGTAGTGTCTTAATTTCAGTAATACATCTTTGCCATTGACTTCTCCTGGCTACAGTAGCACATTTTCCAGCTTATGCAGAGATATGGAAACTAAAATTTTAGAGAACTGCATTTTTAGCTGATAACGTGGTCTAGGTATGACTCTCTCGTAGAGACCAGATTGATTGCTAGGTATATAAAACTATTAATTTATCAGGAAGAAATAAGGACCTGTATGTTATCAGGGCTGAACATCTGTCTTGTTTTCTTTATAGAAGATAATCTGACAAAAGAGTGGCCACTACATGCACAAATTTATCTTGAGGAAATGTCCTGGAATGAAGGTATGAGTGCCTTACTACATGTTCCCAGTGCCTTTCATTGTCACTGCTAATTCCTTCTGTTTTTTTCTGCATCTTATACCATTATGTTGTCTTAATGTAAGTTCTACTTTTTTTATATTTTCCTCAGATTTAGCTATTCTGTTCTCTGTGATTACCTGGATTGGAACTTAACTTTCTGTGACACTTATTTTGCATTCCTTCTTCATCTCTTCTGCCCCGCCTCCACTTGCAGTACCACTTTTCACCTAGCTCTCTTCTTGTAGTATATTGAGTAGATTTCCAGATTCTTCCTAGATCTCTCATGCATCATCTTCTCTTTCTGTGATGGTACAATGCAAGTATTTTCATACAGATTTTTTTTCATCTGACAGTGTGTTACTTCCCTCCTTTATATTACTTTAGCTTTTATCATTTACTTGCTCTGTGAATGAATGGCTGATATTTTTACTTCTTTTTTTTTAAGCTGTGAGGGGAAAATCCTATCCAATTTTCTTTCTTCTGTTTTATTTTTCTTTCCTGGGTTAACAATCTGGTTTGGAACCATCCTTGATCTGTCACATGTTTGACTAACACCTCTTAGTTTTTTCTTTTAATATCTCTGTGTTTCACTGATGTGCATCTTGTTATTATTTCCTTTTTTGAAGAGACTACACTGACCCTGGCTGTTTGGTGTAAGAATGCCTCACAGTCACTGAAACATTTTAAGAGTATAGTTATTTTTTGAGCAACAGGTACTGATATTTACAAGCCAGCAGTGTGAGGTCATTGGTTGTTAAGAGCAGCTTTGTGAAGAAAATCCAAAATAAATTCTTGATTCTTCTCAAGCACTGAAGGCTCTTTTGTTTTCTTTTTTTTTGGCAGATGAACAATGTTATACTCTCTCATGTCGATGTGGTGGGAATTACACTGTCTTCAAGAGTGAAACCAAAGACGTATCTTTGGTTTGTTGTGACACATGTTCACTTGTTATCGAGATCCTTCAATGATTGTTTCAATCAAGCACATTACGAGTTACAAACTTTTAAAAAGACTGGACAAACAGGGAACAGCATCTGCTAAAGAAATGTATGTTAAAGAAAAGGGGGGTACTACAAGAACAAGAAAGGAAATGTGCCCATTTGCTAACACAGCTCTGCAGACATGAGGCTTGTTTTTTTTCCTTCTGCAGCTGAAGAGCTAGTTATTAAAAACCTCCAGAACAGAACACTAAGTTCTGTACAACTGGAATATATGTCATGATCTCAATGACATTTCTTTCCCAGCAAACAATAGAGTAGCTTCTTTCAATCTCGGTCTATGTCAACTTGGGCCCTACCTCTTCGGTTAAATCCTTTTAACAGCTCAGATGACAAAATTTAATCAGGAGGCATACATGTGAGAATGCTTGGAAGATAATGAAGAGTAAGGTGCATTAATGGGAAACAGGAACATTTTCTATGTCTATGCTAAATATTTAACTTCATTAAATCCTCGCAAGGACTTGAGCCTTGGGAAGAGGTGGCGCAGACTCACAGATCGAACAGACTGGTTGTCTCAGCACTAAGCAGCAGGTCCAGTGCCTGTGCACTGGACTGTAACAGTATGCATCTACATAAACTTTTCAGCTTGGAGCAGGAGCACGTTTTGAATTGACTCTCTCCATCATCTGAACAAATGCAGTCTTCACTCCTTAGGTGAAAACTAAGCAGGAAGCTGTGCTCTGACCCGTCCTGGGCATACAGTCCAGTGGGCCCAACCAGAGCCAGTTTAAGGAAAACCCTACAAAACTCAAATAAGTGACTAGCAGACCCCAAACCCCATTGTTACTGTTTTCAGTGCCAATCCTAGCATGCCACACTACTTGCTAATGTAGGCATAGCTTATGTGTGGCTCTGGATGTGTGACGATATAATAGTGCACTGTGCCTTTTTCAGCCCTTGTTAACAGTCAATGCTAACCTTGGCTTGTAGTAAAACCCAAAACTTTCTAATAAATCCAAGCACTTACTGTGAATAGCCAGAGGAAACAGACTAAGAGGCATATCATTTTTGTCGAGGACAGCAGTATATCATTCCCACTTTCAAGTTAGATGTAATCTCAGAAAGACATCTTTGTCAAATAATACTTGTGTTTATTCTAAACAAAAATAGTTCCATTGATTTTAGTAGAAAATACTATGAAAGCTAGCACTAGTCACTTAAATCTTTTAATCATCAAGAAATCTATGGCCATTGGGGCTTGCACGTAGAAATCCAAAGTCATTCAGAGGCCATATCTGTAAAATAAAATACAGTTACAAGAGATTTTTATCACAACTCAAAGTTCAGTATTTTTATTTGTTATTGTAGTAATTGCTTCATAAACTGCATAATTTTTTAGCTCTTTTGTTGACAGAGTATATGAACTTTTCTCGCTTGTGTGTTTCTTTTACTAGGAGTAATAAATACTATATATCAGGAGGAATCATCATTCTATAGAGGCTGGAGACATGTACAACATGCTTTGCTATGGAGAGCCGTACAAACTACATTATTTTTTTCAGCCCTGGAAATAAATACATTCCTAGAAAATATCTTTTAAATTCAAAGTTCCTAGCTTGTCAACCTCTTAACTTAAAAGACAAGGTATACATTTTGATCCATCTAGAAGAAGAAAGAATACCATGACCATTACCTCCCAGTGGAAGTAGTTCTGTGGGGTGTACATTTGTATTTTCAAGATGGGCATTTGAACTCAAACACCAAACCTTGGAAGAAAATTCCGTAGGCTGATAGATAAGCTTATACCATGCACATAGGTATAAAGGAGCGGAGTGCCTGTCACCATGAGGGGCTCTCAACCAAGGGGGGCTCCTCTGAGAAGGGGAATACTATGTGGAAAAGGAAGGAGCACAAATCATGACCAAGTACAAGCACAAGTGTTGGAGAATGATGCTCACCAGTGAGAAAAAACTTTCTCTCCAGAAATTAACTGTATAGCTGTTCATACAACTGAATGCTCCCAGGAGTACTTTCCTCTGAACATTCACTAATTACATGCAGGCTGGTCTTGGATGCAAAAAAAAAGTAACAGTGAATCAAGGACATTCTTTTACACTTTGTCCTTTGTCTCCTTTGACTGCTTGTGTCTCTTTGCTACACATCCATTCAAAGATGGCACGAGGGGATCAGCAGGAAGAGGGGAAGGAGATGATGTTGAAGAATGAATGCAGTTCTGTGGCTCTAATCCCATATAAATCTCACAGCCCCTGCTCGAGATGAAGCGACCTAGACAGCAAAAGACGATGCACTACCTTGTTCCCAAAGCATCTGTTAGTATGATGTTTACCTTGCTCATTTTTCCTTAGAATTTGATCTTAAGGAAGGTAATGTGGTCACCTTCCAGGAACAGCAGCTTACTCTTTAACTGAGTTCATGGAACATCCACAGCACAGAAGGAGCCTTTGCTGCTTTCTGTGTGGAGTGAAAAAGTAATTTTCTCAGTTTAAAAGAGGAAGCACAGTGCCATTCAGTATTTCAAACCCCAGGACTTGTCCCCAGCACTGAAGACAATGACAGAAGAGGCAGAGTCAGTTAAGGATGGGCGTAGCAAGACGTAGCATCAACTTACTACTAGATGGGGACCATGCACTGCTAGAAGCTCCCTAAACTTGCCTCTGTCAGGCCCCTTGCAGCACTGTGCTAAGTTGCCATCAGTTGGATTGTGCCTGGGCCCTCGGGAAGACAGAAGGGTGAGTCATGCTCAGGACCTCAATTGCTGTGGACCTGAAAAAGACTCAAAGCTCTCTTGGGCAAGTAGCTTAGAAAATACGTGTCTTTTTTTTTGGCATGTGCAGTTAGGGAAGAGCATGAGGAACACCTGCTGATATAGAGAAATCCACAGAGGTAACGTCTTATCTCTGTACGCACATTAGCCAGTGAGCTATTTTAAGTTCCACACAAATACATAGTGATATGA
Source organism: Nyctibius grandis (assembly GCF_013368605.1). Classification (NCBI taxonomy): domain Eukaryota; kingdom Metazoa; phylum Chordata; class Aves; order Nyctibiiformes; family Nyctibiidae; genus Nyctibius; species Nyctibius grandis. The sequence goes on from NC_090661.1 coordinate 7,972,816, forward strand.
ACCAACAACAGAAGGGTATTTGTGATCTTGGTTAGAAGCAAAACTACAGAATTCAAGGCTCTTCAGAGGGCCTATGCTGGCTGGAGGTTGGGTGTCAAGTCTTTGGCCTCAAAGGCAAATGAGAGTAAAAGGGAATAGGAATATCCCATATTAGAAATCTAAGCTGATCTGAGTAAAGGCCCAGAGAAGGAAGTTTCTTAGGCCATTCACTATGGCACAAACCTCATCTTAGGCAACTCAGATCACACCTATTGTGACTTGACTCTTTTCAGTGAAAATAAACAAATATGTTTTAAATATTGTTTTGAAAATTTAGTTTCAAATTCATCACAGTAATCTTAGTGGTGGAGTTAGAATGAAAAATGATGTTTTATCTAGTCTGCGTGCAGGAGAGAACATAAGAAACAATACCCGTGGTTGGAAAGGAGATGGAACAAGCCTTCTATGTGAAACAAAGACATGCCACTGTGTGTAGTAATTCCCAAGTCTTTCTAAACTTATGACAGAAGTTGGCTGTGACTTGTTTGTTCAAACTGGCTAGTCCAATTAGCAGCTATTTCCCCTTGCCCTGTTTGGTTTGGCCTACATAGATCTGATCTGATGGATGGGGCATAAATGGGGCTAACTAGCTCTTTTGAAGATACACTACAGGTCTATTTTTGACATGGAGCCTAAGCCCAGCGGATACATAGGATATCCCATCTAGAAGCATGTGTTCTGTCAATGTGGGACTGCCTAGGCTTTTACTGAATTTGCAGCTACTTTGATTTCAGTGGCCTTTTTATGGAATGAACGCGTGTCTCAGAGTGGCAGTTGATATGGTGGCAGGGAGAAATATAATCAAGTATCATTATTTCGGTACGGGTTAAAAACTGATGCATCAACATTGACTGAGAATCTTAGGTCTACACTTCACAGATAAGCTGCAGAGAGAATTAACAGTTATGTTTTGCCAAGAATAGGTTGCCTAAATAAACTTGGTGCAAGATCTCTCTCTTCTGTTAAAAACTATTACTTCCAAATTAGATACGTTTTTTTGCATCCCTTACAAAAAATGGAACTTAGCATTCAAAGGCCCTGTTACATCTGCTTCTCCAAAATCCTCTTGCAGGTAAAGCCACATAAGCTTCCATTCTCAAGGCAGTAAAAGATTTTTCATGAAAGAGAAGCCAAACCTCTAGTAGATGACATTGAAAAGCACATATAGGCTTCTTGGCCAGTGGTCTACTAATAAGCTACCACCATGCAGACTAGCTGTATTCTGCTGCCTTTCACTGTAATAGCAACACACAATAGCAGATCACTGTATTCTAATGTGAATTACCATAAACAACCCAAACTATAAACACTCATTTGAAGAATAAACTCATTTTTGCTTTTGTTAAGCACCATATACTTACATCTCATTAAAATGTTAATAATCACTACCCTATGCACCATCATAAAACAACTGCTATAAAATTTGGTTAAATAATTGCTTTGATTAAGTGTCAAGTGATTGCATACTATCTTTTTAAACAGACAATATTCTGGAGTCCTAAAGTACTTCTTCCATATGTAATATCTGTGTGCAAGTTCCATTCATTTTACAGAGTTTCCTGCTGTCTAAATTTAGGGTTCAGTCCTGTCAGTCACTTCCATTAATCTCAAACATCTTCCTTGTTGGGGTACAAGCTGGACACAAATTTATTGCTTTGGAGGGACATTGTGAATAATTATGGCTGTCCACATACATAGGTTCTTAATATATACATTATTTGCTAACAGTCCCCTTAAAGTAGTAAACAGTAGTTTGTCTATACTAGTTGGAGAAATTTTTTTCCAGTCACATTACTAATACCACATTCTTATTAAGAGGGCTGTCAGCATATTAGCATCATTTGTATTTCAGCAGTTAATAATCCAAGCTAAAACTTGGGTCATAAAAATAGCCCTATTTAGAATCCACATTTTTTTCCTCTGGTGTACATGGTAAGGCAAACAATACAGAGATGGAACAGAGAGGATTCAATAAACACGTAGAGAAGAACTCAAAGCAAACGCTGTCCAGAAAGAACAGAGGTGAGACGAAACTCGGTGGTGGGGCTGAGTGGGACGTGTTATTTGGGGTTTAATAAGCAGTTAGTGATTATGGTCAATAGCTGCAAGGTTTTTTGAAAAGTCCTAAGCTGTGTTCATAAAATCTGTAAATTAAGTATATAAAACTTTGTTAAATTGGAAAGATCTAATCTTCCCTGTGCATGTAATACACGTGCTAAATTATGGTTTTGTGGATGTGCTGCAATACAAGAACAGTTTTCAAAAACCTTTTTTTATTGTTCTGAATGGCACCATTTTAAAACTCGCTTTCTAAATGCTGGTGCGTAAGTCTATAATACACACTCCCTAGTTTCTTAGATTAAACTTTTTATGGAGAGGAAAGAGTTTCTTCTTACTGGTAAATGAGTAAATTAATAATGCAGATAATATGAAAAAGTGAAATAAAGCTGTAGAATTGTTGAAACAGAAGTAGAAAGAACTATGGAGGTTTATGCAATACAATATTAATTCAAAGCCTTTTTTTTTAAATAAAAACGTGTCAGTGTTAGTTTAACAAGCAACAAGGCCAGTCGGCATGTCTGAAGTATGTGTGCAAGTCCTAGAAAAAGAACCTGTTCCTCCCTTTTGTGTTTTGAAGTATGGAACTACACTTCTCAAATTACAACAACCGTGAAATACGGAGCTGCCCTTTTCCACCATTTTGCAGAAGCAAGAATCAAATTAAGGATGGAATGTATACCTGAGCAGTAGGGTGTGTGTGTCTACGTTTGTGTTTTTATCAGGTTTGGATTTGCTTGCAAAATAATTCATTCAGTTTTCAGAGGCAATGACTGCTCAAAGAGTGCTGCTCAAAAAAATAAGTCCTCTCTCAAAAAACACCCTTGCCATTGTTGAAGTATTCTTTTACAGCAAGTGACCAGTGTGTTCAAGGTTTCTTTTACATTTGCTTTGGCCAGACAGTTAAGGAGGCAAGTTTTAATACCTAACACCCAGGCATTAAAAATGTATTAATGCAACTATTTTTAGGTACTATAAACATAAATACCTTAAAACAAATGCGTCCTCTTATCAGTCCGTAAGGAACAGGTCCATAGCACCTGGAATCTGTAGAATTCCTGAGATTATCGCCTTCTAACCAAACATGTCCTTTAGGCACCTATGGTTAAGCAAGATTGAAATATAAAAAGAAAATAGAATAGAATGCTATTAAGCATAGTTTGCCTTACAATATATTTTCTGATTTCTGTGTTCTGTATTTCATGAATGTATAATGAACTAATTTTTTATTGAATCTAGTAAGACACAGTGCCAGATTTGGAGCGATGAGGAGGAGTGCTCCAAAGTATCTGTTCTATCATGTGCTCAAAAAACAATGGTTTGCAACAAAAAATCCAAAATGAAGATGTAAGAGGTTAGACCAATGTGACAGGGTCATTAATTTAATAGACTTCAAAAGAGGTCATTAGGATGTTGACTGAAAATCTGCCCTCCTGTCGCAGTAACAGCATGAACAGGGCAGCCACACACTCATCAACATCCTGGGGCCAGCACCAAGGCTAGACCTGTTAGTAGATTCATGATGAACTAACTGGTAATTGATTGTGACATCAATTACGAATAATCTCATCATTTTATCGGAGTAGGCTTGTCAAAGTTCTAATTAAGATCACAGTTCACTCTATGTGCAGGCAGAATCCACAACACATTATATTGCAATAATGATGATCACAAAACACCAAATCCCTTTTTATAATTTGAAAATTAATGACGGTGACCTTATACTATATGACAAAGACCTTTCATTGCATATATATATTATGCATTAACTATATTACATACCATAGATTCATGGCATTCACTGACTCAATGCCAAAATGAGAAATAGCAACATAGCTCTATTAGTTACCTAAATAACAGTATAAAGCTTTCATACATGAAAAAGTCACTACTATACATACATCTTAAACTAAGATTTCTGCTTGCAATGTACAACACAATTTTAATATGTTTTTTTAAAAACATTTCAGATATAGATAACCGCTTGCAAGTTACCAAATAAGTTATTTTTCTAATCTGTTTTTGTTTCTAAAATTCTAAACCAGGCTGAAAATTTGAAAGTAGCAACATATTCTCTATCCAGATAGTATTTAACATGGACTTTAAGTTAACATACATTTTTCCAAAACCAAATATGCACTTGAAGCATTACTATGCCCATAATTCTGAAAAAAAAAATACAGAAACAAAATTTTAAAAACCCAATTTCAAATGAAACTCAACAGTTTGAGCAGCATAAACATTAATGTTTTAGAAATAAGCCACATGGACTCAGAAATACAATAGTCCACACACACAGAATTGGAGAATAACAGACTAAACAAAATGAAATACCACTCTAGTAGTAAAGTCTGGATGTAAACCATTAAGAACAGAACCACTTTTCCCCAGACAAACACTTGAGGGAAACACAGTTGAAGTGTAGTTGTTGGTACTGACAGGTATGTGACCAGGTAACACTTACTGGGAACCCTGCCTTTAAATAAGCCTTTTAGGCTCTTGCTTAGTCGTGCTCCCGCCTGCCTGTCCCCAGACCAGGATCTGAGGGTAGCACACTACCCGGCAGCCCCTTTGCTGAGCTATGGCAAATGGATAAGCTACGGATTAAGAACCAATAGTTTATCTCTGACAGCGGCAAAAAGAGACAGTAATCATCGAAAGCATGCGTGAGTCTCTCCATCTTCTCCCAACCACCCCACTGTACTCCTCTGGTATCCAGGATGGGTGCTTTGGGCATGTCAGAGGGCACGCCCCTGCCTCATCATTTTAGAATCTATATAGAATCATAGAATGGTATGGGTTGGAAGGGACCTTTAAAGGTCATCTAGTCCAACCCCCCTGCAAAGAGCAGGGACATCTTCAACCAGATCAGGTTGCTCAGAGCCCCATCCAGCCTGGCCTTGAATGTTTCCAGGGATGCGGCATCTACAGCCTCTCTGGGCAACATGTGCCAATGTTTTACCACCCTCATCATAAAAAATGTCTTCCTTATATCTAGTCTGAATCTACCCTCTTTGAGTTTAAAACCGTTATCCCTTGTCCTATTGCAACAGGCCCTATTAAAAAGTCTGTCCTCGTCTTTCTTGTAAGTCCCCTTTAAGTATCGAAAGGCTGCAATAAGGTGCCCCAGAGCCTTCTCTTCTCCAGGTTGAACAACCCCAACTCTCTCAGCCTGTCCTCATAGGAGAGAGAGGTGTTCCATCCCTGTGATAATTTTTGTGGCCCTCCTCTGGACCTGCTCCAACAGGTCCATGTCTTTCCTGCACTGAGGACACCAGAGCTGGATGCAGTACTGGCAGGTGGGGTCTCATCAGAGCAGAGGGGCAGAATCACCTCCCTTGATGTGCTGGCCACGCTGCTTTTGAGGCAGCCCAGAATACAGTTGGCTTTCTGGGCTATGAACACACATTTCCGGCTCATGTCCAGCTTTTCATCCACCAGTACCCCCAAGTCCTTCTCCTCAGGGCTGTACTCAATCCCTTCATTCCCCAGCCTGTATTGATACTGGGGATTGCCCCAACCCAGGTGCAGGACCTTGTACTTGGCCTCGAACCTCACAAGGTTCACATGGGCCCACTTCTCAAGCTTGTCCAGGTCCCTCTGGATGGCACCCTATCCCTCAGGTGTGTCAACCGCACCATTCAGCTTGGTGTCATCTGTAAATTTGCCGAGGGTGCACTCGATCCCACCATCTATGTCATTGATATATATGTGAAGCTGTAGACCAGCAATATGCCTAAACCCTTTTGAAACCTACTGATACTGGCTCCTTTCACAGTCTCCTGTGTAAAGGAGTGCCACCTTGATTGTCCTAAACTGGTCTCCTGCTAGTTCTGTCAAGGTCCTTTACTTGTTCTCCCAGTCCTTCAATACAGCAATTCCATATTCAGCTTGTCTGGCACCTTTGTTATTTTGTAGGCTTATCAGATTGCAGTCATGTGCATGGAAGAGCTTTCTCTGGGAAGGCCAGTTGGTTTCAGCAAGATGACTTTGGCTGTCCTCCTGCCGAGCAGCTTTACAAACAAAATAACCAACCAGAAGGCAATTTAAAATAAATAAAATTTCTGTCCTGTGTAGAATATGCATCTCAGCACATGTGGACAGACGTTTTTGATAGGTCTTTATTTGAGAATGTACCAACATTCCTATTCTCCTCAAATATTCTGTGATATACAGCCGATTTAGAATGTCCAGCAGCAATTGTTAGGTTAGGTGGATATTCATCTTCACTTATTCAGTGTACCCACCTAAAGCATTCACTGTGTCCGCATCTTACATGAGTTTGCTTTTCAGGTGCATATTACAATGCAAAGCAGCATTCTGATCTTTCTGGTGCAAACTCTCCTGTCCAGCATCTGCCAGAACTACAACTCATACATCAAATTTCTGTCATTTTGAAAGACTATGTCAGCAGATACACAAAAAGAAGCGTGGATTACTATAAAAGGAAGGTTTTTTAATGAAGTAAAAAAGCAAACCTACATTAACATTTCACGTTTCTGAAAAAATGTCACTTCTTGCAACATGCTACTGGTTCACACAGAGGATGCTACCAGCTCCCTATTTACTTACTTACTTACTCCTCTACTTTACTGGTTCCCACGCTTTCTCACTTTCCCCAATTCATAGGCAGAACATGAAGCTCATCTGTTACAATGTGAAATAAGGACCCGTTCATTAACACAAGCATATCCAAACACTTCTAGACCTTCCCATCTTTCTTCCATGCTCCAAACGTATAAAAAAATAAGAGTGCTTTTAACACCTGTGGCATATCACTTACTACTTCTAACACTACTAACAATTACTTGTCTAGACAAGATGTTCATAGTTTGCATTCCAGAAAGAACATTTACAATAAACTATATTCCTGTGTCCTGAAATTCTTATGGTAACTTTCATGGTTCTCCATGGAAGGTATGACAGGACCCTATGCCTCTAAATTTGTCTTTAGGAGTACTGTCACCATGTATGATTCATCTAGAGATAATACAGTGTAATACCTTTGTATGGTGCCTGTCCATCATCTAGGCACTTCATTACAACCTAGAATTAAGACAAGCAATAAAAATCACATGAATTACATGAAAATGAAAAACCAAATACTAGTGACAGGCCATAATCATTAATTAAAAAAAAAAAAAAGCTGTTTACACCCCTTTGAAATAAAGGCTAAAGCCAGAATCCTTCACAGGTTTACGCACCAAGCTATTTCTAGACCACGTCACTGATTTCAGTGGGATTACTCACGTTGAATAAAGTGAACTTTGAGTATCAACCTCTGCAGAATCAGGACTCAATCTGAAACACCTCAAAGCTATGCAAGCACAGTAGCTCGGAATAAGATATATTTTTAACCAAACAAAAAAAATAACTATTGAAAACTTGTATTTGTAGTAAGAATATATTAATTACACACCAACAGGCTGCTACTGCCAAAAATCCAAAGGCAATGGGAAAGCCGGTTGCTTGACTGTTCACAACGTTGCACATTTTGGTATCTACAGGCTATGGACCACGGACCTCTTACACAAAATTAATTGTATCTATGCAGTACAACTAAAATCACAGTTACCATTGCTACACACAGAAAGACTGTGAATACAAAAAAAATATTGACAAGAGTGCCAAAAGCATTTAACTTCGGCTGGGCAGCATTTCAGTTCTCCCTTACACATAGGCCAGAACTACAGTGTGAAAGTCTCCCAAGCCCAACAGCTGAATTTTCACATAACTGACCAGAGGGTCACACACCAAACCAGCAATTCCACAGCAGTGCAGGTTCACGTGAAAACCCGCTGCCTCTGGCAGTCTGCAAACTACTCTCTGCCTCAGCAACCCTTGTGCCTCTGGTTTTGTGCAGATTATCTGAGGATTTATTTCCAAGGAGCAGCAGTTCTCAGGCAGAACCGGCTATCTGAGGTGCAGCTTATATGCACGAGAATACAGGACACTGAGCAGAGACATGACTCTTCCCCCTTCTCCCTTCCAAGGCTCCGAGGGCTCTGGTACAGGAGCAGATAGACCAGAAGAGCAAGATTAGCATTTAGAACAACTGGGCTTGTAGCAGTAGCTTATTCTCTTTCAGCTCTGGTAAATAAGCATCTTTCACTGCAACAAACTGGCTAAATTTGCAGGGCTGTTGTCATTTACTTAAATGTATAGTTAAAGTGGCAAAACTGAAGTACAGGTCAGCTATTTGATGCATATTTACTAGCATGAAACATTAATTTACATAAATGGGTGGGGGCGGATCAACAAAGAATTACATTCTTTTGGTCTTTTTACATGATGCCAAACTTTGAGTAATCTCACCAACTTCAAAACCAAGAGATGAGATGCCTACATGGCATTAACTGGAATACTAAAAAACTAATACACTGCAAATAAGATTAACAAATTATCTGCCTCAAAAATACCCCCAAACCCAACTAAATGAAAATAGGCTTTTCTGGTTTGGGTTGGTTTTTTTTTGTTTTGGTGGGGTTTTTTGGGGTTTTTTTTGTTTATGATTTTCAGAGACTTTGTGGGAGGAGGTACTAAAGATGGAGAAATAGGGATTTTTAGTAAATAAGTGGAGAATTATAAACACAAATCTCTTGCAATCTCTCCTTTTGGAATTCCAAGCAGTCTGTGTTTGCCAAAGAACATCAGCATGTACAATCAGCTGGGAGCAGATGAAGTTTGAACTTTCATAAGGTCACAGGTATTCACATCACCTCCAGCAATATCAAAGTTTCAAACTTGAGAAGAACTTTAAATCATTCCCATCTTTTCTTTTCAGTTCAGAGGCTTCCTTCTTGAGCTATGATAAGAACTAATCTCAGTGCTGGACAAAAGAATAAAGTCTGCAAGTTCTCATCTATCCCTACTAAGGTCTATTTAAGTGCCTCCTACTTTGGTACAAGCAACAAATGTAATTGCTTCATGGCCTGCGGGTGTTCATTTAACAAAAGAAGCTTTTGTGAATAAACCACAGGTGTTACCTTTCTTGATTAAAGTGAAATATGATGAAAGAATCTACCATATCAAATGACAAATTTACTAAATACTGATTAAATTGCCTTATTTAAGTAAATTGCATCCAGTTAGGATAAAATATACACCGTAGAAATGCGGGAGTTTGTTTTATCACTCTATACTTAAAGTCTCACATAACTATTCCTTAATCCTTTATTTATTAATTCAGAACCAAGAGCGAATAATGCCTAACAGATACTCTTTTCAATGATCCAGTTGCTCTAGGCACCATTTCTGTAGGCTTATCATAAATGTTGTTTATATTAAGGTTGCCATCTATATAAAACCCAACAACTTTAATTCACTCAGTATTTTCAAAATCAGCATAAGCATTTACATTTCCTTCTTTGTGCTGGAAAAAGCTATGCAATGGTAGCAACCACATCGGAACTTCAACAGTACAGCAGATATTAAATCAGCATCTTCTAAGTATCACCAAAAGGCTGAACTACCTGTAATTTAATACTTCTTAAAAGAATAGAACAGAATGAATTTACCTTAAATTCATAGGTACTTCCAAACAGTTTAGCATTTTCTTTTTACTTGTTGAACAGTTTAAGCTGCTTATGAATAAGACATAATGTACTTGGCCCAGTTTGTTTAAATACACATATTAAAAAGAATACACTACGACCTTGGTCCAGGTTATTATGAGAAAAGATGACAATGAAACGCTAACAGATTTTTATACGGGAACTAAATTCACTGTGATGAAATATTTATATTATGAATTCATTCTCTATATTGTCATTGGTTGTTTTAATAGAAAATTTATAAAAAGGTAAGATCTGAACACTTGTCTATCTTTAAGTTTTGAAATTAATTATTAACCAATATTAAAATCACATAACCTTCAATGGTAGCAATGTTAACTCATACTACAAGGAAACTAAGGTATATTAACTTAGATTTGAATTTGTAAGACATTTTTGTCTATCGTGCAAGCATACCAGTTGAGCGTTGTTCTTTAATAAAAATTTGGGGAAGCTGTTACAGTCATATGTCAAAGCATTCATTGGTTATTTCAATGTTTGGTTTTTAACCATTGTTGCTCCTTCTAAACTTTGTGTAGTGCACAACTACCTACCACTGTTCCTGAGCTTACTTACTTGGAACTTAAAAAGGTCTGATCGCTGCACTCCCTGCTTTATGGGAAAGGTCACCGAATTTTCACATCAGAAATATCTATGCCAGTCAAATCACAAAAAGATTACGCTTTCTCTCATCGTCACTTTTTGGCTGTTGCACTGTTTACAGCCTCTCTTTGCATTAAAACAATGGTTCTCTTGAAAACAGAATCACTTTGCTTTAAATAGTGAAAAATTAGATAATCCACTACAGTTCTGAAATTTTCATATTTTGTAGATGTTTATAGGCCAAAACTTTCGAAAACAAATTTCCTAGCTACATTTAGGAACTCCTGAAAAAAATTTAAGAATATTGTTGTGATTCATCAGTCCAGACTATTACTAGTTTTCTTGATTTATAGAAGATCGATATTTTGGAAGAAAATAATGATTACAAATCCAAAGATTACTTAGCAGTTTGCATTGGCTTTCTCACAGCAATCATTAAGAAGGATTTGATTCTTTTCTTCTCCAGAAAACAGATGATCAGGTAACAGGGTCACCATGAAGTATAGGTTTCAGAATAAAAAACCTATAGGTTCAAACCCCAACTGGAACTTACTGGTTAAAACACAAACCCCACTACCCTCACTGGTATGCCCTGGACAAAGGCATAGCTGTACAGAGTGATCTAGCTAATAAGCCTGGTAGCAACAATGGCCCATAAATACCCTGAGCAGGGTTAAGGAATCTTAGAAGTATCATCTGCCAGCTCCATCAGGAGTGACCTGAATATCTGCTAATCAGCCTAAGGCCTCAGCTCTGCAAGATCTCATCGTTTAACACAGTCAGAAGGCCTTAGCTAGTACATACAGAGGAAGAAAAGAAATGAAATAGGTCTTTCATTCAGACGTGAATCTGATATAGGCAGACTAAAACTTAGTCCTTGAGTAGTTGGTTTCATCATCCTGAGCAGCTTCTTGGAACAGAGGAATAACAGAATCATAAAATCTTGAAGGTTTCAAAACTGATCTGACCAGTACTGCCAAGACTGTATGTATTCCACAGAAGAAAAGTATCTAGTGATATAAATTCAGAAATGAGTGATCTTGAAACAACTTTCCCTCAAATCAACAAGGAGATTTCTTTATGCTTTTCCTTCAGGAATGAATTGGCTGAACAGAAGAGCCAGGGCACTGTGTCAGAGCCTGAGCAGTGTTCTCCCCGCCCCCAGTGTAGCTGGCCTGCACTCAAGACCAGCTGATATGGTCCAGCTGTCTCATCTTGGTTCAGACTGTGTGGAAGAAAAAGCTGTTTGAGAAAGATGTAAGAGACCTCGGTGGGAGCTCACTCAGGAGCTGCATTTGAGCTGAGCCTCTCACTGCTGTCCCGTGCCTCAGCTATGGTGCCGGCATGCCCATGTCTGGCCACCCACCTCCCTGACCCCAAAGACACGACGATAAGCTATGGTGAATGGTACCCAGTGCTGTTGTGTCAAGTCATGCCACTCATATGTTCTTGAAAAATCAAAAACAAAACTGCAAACGTAAAAAGACCAATCCACTGGAGCAGAAGAAACCCTGGAAATATTGGGAAGTAGATTGATAAAATTCTTTGTGTTTCTTTTCCCTTGAATAATTTAGTTTTGACAAATCAGAATTTTTATTTCAAATTACTTCTCAGAAAATTCAAGATGAGCTCTAGTCATGAACTCTGTACTGGGATATAGAGGGATCTGCAAACTGAACAAATCTGCAAACTAAACAAATACGCCAAATCAGTTCTCCTTTCCCACCAGAAATTTAGCATACCTGCTGCTTAAAATCATGGTATAACTTTCTCTCAAGCCTCTAGAATACAAGAACTAAGGAGAAGAAAGAGTAAGGTATTTCCTTTCTCCAACCAGCAACTATTAAAACTTAGATTACTGAAATACTAACCATGAGTATGAACTATCTATTAAGATACTACAGACAAAAGAAAAAGAACTAGTGTGTTGAGAACTTTATTTTTAATTGCTATTTATGATATTTTAAAGAGACTATCCAGTGGTATTGAGCACTCTGAAATATCAAACCACTTTTCAGTGTCTTACGTTGTGCATCCAAAATCTGTAGTACTGTCTAGTGATTAAGATATTGTGCTGTTTACATTAACATTACCTTATTCTTAGTACCCACATAATATTCTTACTGCTTTTGACAAGGACTGTTTAAGAGTTAATAGCGCTGTGTAAGACCACTTCTCTGATCTGCAAACACAGTAAGATGCATTATCTTCAGAATTATGTTAGCTCTGGAGTTAACCACAGGATGAAGAGATGCCATCTCCGCAATGAACCTCATTTTTAGCACAAGGTAAACATACTTCCCCCACATCAGCTAGTCTCACAGCATTAGTGGCGTGTTGTGATTGATTACCAGCAGAGTGTTGCTGAGATATGGATTTGTATCTCAGCTTTTTATCACTATGACTTGCAAAAGGCAGTTCCTTATTTACAGACTCTAGCTGTATTAAGTGACATTATTAGGTACTACTTTTGTTTAAGTGACACAAAGGCTTAGCATATTGGTGGTTTATGACATACAAGCTGTTTTAATCTGATGACTTACCCCTCACTTTTTCAATTTGTAAATAGGAGCTGCAGCACAAGAACATATGGTACTAAAGAAATTAAAGCTAAAGTAAATGGCATTAAAACAAATTCAAATATAACAATAGGATACTCTATCTGAATTATAAACCTGGATCTGTATTAAGACTTTTAAAAACAGGAAATAAAAATGTGAATATGAAAGTTAACCTTTCAGGTGTTTGGTTTTTTTTTAAAGACCATTTCAGGGGTTTACTGTGATTGAGTGATTTCCTAATTAACCCTCATTACTTAGATCTTATAGTTAAAAGAATAAATCAGTAAATATATTTTTTTATAATTGAAACTAGGTCTGAATACCACCTATGAACTTTTGGGTTCATACCACATTGCTTCTGATACAGTGAAAATATGTTATGCATTCTTAAATGGTTATGTCAGTAAATACACTTGCTTATATCTATAAACACCATCATTGAGCACAAAACCAAAAAGAGCCCCGTGAAACTGCCAGCCTAATGCTCATATTCCATACCAGATATCGATAAAAAGGCAACGAAAAGAAAAATTACATTTTCCTAACTTTGTAATACTGTAGGCAGCTTACTCAAAAAAGGAATTGCATTATACTTTTCATGTAAGTAGGAAGATTTCCCTCATTATTCTTCTTCAGGTAAGCTCCAACCTCTAGCATATGAAGCATCATGTACCATAAAGGATCCAAAGTAACGACGTTCCTTATGTACTTAAATTTTAAATTTAAGCATGTGCTTAATTTATACCAGTAAATTTGATATGTGGGATTAGTTCCATCAGCTTGTAATCCAACCATGACTCCATCAAACACAGATTTTTGGTACAGTCTTACACCTAGTGCACTCTGACAAAAATAGTTTTTCTCTTATGATGTATTACTTCAGCAAAGTATAGCAGCAAAAGTATTTTTATACCACTATAAAGACGTTCACATAAACGCCACTGCTATACTGCATTTCTACTCAACTGCAATATCTCTTCTCAGAACAACTTATTCAACTTATGTATGATTTTTTTATTTTTCATTTTTCTTATAGCTTGGAAGGTTGGTTTGTTGTGATTTTGGGTTTTGTTTTGTTTGTTTTTTTAATCTACAGGTATCTACTTGGTTGTTTGCAGCAATAAAGTATCTCACCTGTGTAATTTTACAGAAAGCAAATTGTAAGCAGAATTCTCCATTCTTTATATATATATATATATATATATATATATATAAAAAAATATATATATATATAAAAGCCATCCTGAGAAGTATATTCATGAATGAAACAGGACTGGAAACAGCATATGATTTTAGCATACTCTTAGGCTTCAGAATAAGAATTATGTATGATAATGCTTCTAAGCACAAAAATCCCTAACTTAAAATCTGTAAAATATGCCAACACTAACATTGACACAGTGAATGCAGGCTAAGCACAATTCCTCCTAATATGACTATAAGGATTCTCCTTTTGGTGCGACAAGAGAAGCAGCTGCTTAGAGCTGGTTTCCCTCCCAGCTGTGTTAAGTATGTTGTGCTGCTGTTATTCTGCCATCTCCAGGGACTGGCTGTCTCATAATACCCAACCTTAGCTGGCAGATAACAAAGCAGAGTTTTGAACTACCTAATTTGGTAATATTTCTGGCATCTCATACTTTGTATTTACTGTACTGTAATAAGTTTGCAAACATGACTAATTATTCACTATCACTCCCCAAAACAGGAGACAAGTTAGTCAGGAAAGCTGAGCAGTTCACTGTAATAAAAACAAACTGTCCTCTGCCCTTCCACCCTTTGGAGTCACTGCATTTAAGTATCAGTCAGAGATTTCTCATTTTAAAAAAAAAGCAGTTAGTAGCCTAATAGAAATAACAAAACTCATGATGATTTCTAGGCTTTGCTCACTCAAGGAGTGCCTGCAATTGCACCTTTCTCTGGCAGGCAGACACCCCCGGCAGCACTTCTGGCCCTTTGGGATCCTAGCCAAGGCCTTTCCTCAGTTTCAACAATCTTTTTTTCAAAACCCAACTCAGGTTAATTCTTCTTAAGGAATTAGCAACAAACCAAGTAGCCAGTTCTCCGCACATCTGCTGCTGCTATGTGCTTTGAAGAATTTTGTGTCTGAATTAAGAGAAAAAGTGCATAGCACAGTGATTCACTAAAATCAGGAACCCGATTAGACAATTACATAACACAGACATGTATCACTTTTTCCCTTCCCCAACAAGAACAATTTACTTAGTGAATAATCCAGTGTAAGTTATGAGCATAAAGTGCAGATACCTATGTTGAGAATATACTCTTCTGTAAAGGAAAGTGTCTCCTGAACAGATGGAAAGATCTACCTCTTCAACAACTACAGATAGGAGGAAAACAGATATGCACTAACAAACTAAAGCACTTCCATTTAGATCGTTTCTCCTGCTAGATGCAAGTTGTGATGTAAGAACTAAGAAAATTTGCATGTCACTGTGCTGTATTTCCACACATTAGCCTTTATAAAACACAGACAGGAAAACAGGAAATGGACTCTGCATTCCTCATCCTCTCATTCTCCTTACATTTTGTATTAAAATTGAAGACAAGAAATCTTGCACCTAGGGCAGAAATTGCTCTGCTGGACAGTCATTTTGTTACCTCAGGGTCTCTAGAAAGGCTGACATCCTGTTAAGTACACATCTTTCCTGAACTTCCTTTTCAAGACTAACATAAGTAGGAATAAGATACTCAGAGAAACTCAGTTTGCATCTTCTGTCAGTGTACACAGAACTCAGGCTTCCATTTCAGATCATTCTGCTCTGAGAAATCCATATTTCATCTAAATTACTACTCCCATAGGAGCTAGAAAATTTCTTCAACTTGGTAGGAAAGGTGGGTTGGGGCTCTTTGGGGTTTTTTTTTTTTAGTTTTTTCCTTGGTTAAACGGTAACACAATTTGATTTATGGAAAAACTAAATGCTCTGTCCTCCCCTTCAAAACATAACAGAGAATGAGTTCCTTCTTTCTGTTCACCAGTGACAGAAGTGTGAACAGAAGCTCCAGCAGTCCTGGCACTTGATCAGGAGGGCACAGGAGAGGCAGGTGACTGAAACGTCTTGCCTCCACACTGGAGTGGAACAAACAACAAATTCAACCCCTCAGAACAGGGTATGAATTGTATCCTTGCTTTCTGGATACAAAAATCCAGACACAATGTAGACAAGAATTTTGTGATTTTAGTAAGGAGAGACTCCACTTCAGCTGCTTAATACAAATGAAGCAATGGTACCTGAAGGCACGCTGGTGAAGTCAGACGTCTTTATGGTAGCTAAACTCTTCAAGGATTTATCGGTCACAAACTGTAGCTGGCTGCAAGGAGTGTTCCATAAAATTCTCTACCTTCACAGCACAGGCCTTCAGCTACAGGCCAGATACTAAGTCTTCTTATTGTAATTGTGAGGATGAAGTGGATATGAAAAGGCAATAGAATATCTTTCTTTCAAGATCCAAAACACCTGTGCAAAATCTGACATCTCCACAAGGTGCTGAACAGAGGTAATGGTCAAACATGCTTTTGGGGGAAAAAGATTACATTCTTCTGTGATCATAATTTCTGATTATTTTTCTAATGATAGATGATATAGGTTGATGAAAATCTTTTGTCACAAATCTTTCCAATATTCTGTTAAGCTGGCTAAACATGAGCCAGCAGTGTGCCCAGGTGGCCAAGAAGGCCAATGGCATCCTGGCCTCTATTAGGAATAGTGTAGCCAGCCGGTCTAGGGAAGTGATCGTCCCTCTGTACTCGGCACTGGTGAGGCCGCACCTTGAGTACTGTGTCCAGTTCTGGGCCCCGCACTTCAAGAAAGATGTTGAGGTGCTGGAGCGAGTCCAGAGGAGGGCGACCAAGCTGGTGAAGGGTCTGGAGGGTCTGACCTACGAGGAACGGCTGAGGGAGCTGGGGTTGTTTAGCCTGGAGAAGAGGAGGCTCAGAGGTGACCTTAGTGCAGTCTACAACTACCTGAAGGGAGGTTGTAGTGAAGTGAAGCCCAGGCTCTTCTCCCGGGCAACTAGCGATAGGACAAGAGGACACAGCCTCAGGCTTCGCCAGGGGAGGTTCAGGTTGGACATTAGGAAGAATTTCTTTTCAGAAAGGGTTATTAGACATTGGAATGGGCTGCCCAGGGAGGTGGTGGAGTGACCATCTCTGGATGTGTTTAAGAAAAGACTGGACATGGCACTTAGTGCCATGGTCTAGTTGACAGGGTGGTGTCAGGGCAACGGTTGGACTCGATGATCCCTGAGGTCTCTTCCAACCTGGTTGATTCTGTGATTCTGTGAAGTCTATCTGCATAAGGACAAGTAAGTATTAAGAATAATTTTTACTTTTTATTTCATCTTATTACCAGACCTTTTGGACAAGTTAGGAAAATTACTACTTTTCCAACCATACTCAGAAAAATTAAAATATTGTTACACTGAAATACAGAGATACACTAAATTTTCAAAGCAAAATCCCCAAAGCTTATTGCAGAGACAAAATTTTCACTTCTTAAGTGTTTAAAATACAGAAACAGTTTTGCTTTAAGACGAAGCCCTTGGAGTCTGCCATCTGCACTGCACTTTATGCAGAGAATTTTAGAGTATTCTTCCAGAGAAGAAGACCTAAGCAAAGGGCAGAGCAGAAGTATCATCTGCCTACACTTCCTACAGAGCCAAAAGACACTAAGAAAGACACCTTGCCATAAACAGAGTTTACAAATTACATTTTACTGTTTATATACAAGAAGAAAGAATAGTTTATGAACATCATACTTTGTGATTTATGATGCTACTCAAATATTGCAAATCCTTTACAGACTACCAGGCCTACTTAAGTAATCATTAATTTACAGAGCAAGAAACTCTAATACTTACATAGCTGTGACTCTTAAGGAAATCTGAAGGGTTGCTTGTGCAGACTTTATCCCCTTCCAAGCCAATTACTCTTTTACAGATATTTGATTTGGGGTCATTTGGGCTTTTCACAATTACAATATCTCCTCTGAGAGGAAAAAGCAGAAACAAAAACAAACAGAAGAACTCTAAGTACAAACTATTTGGCTGAATACATGTGCACCAGTGTGTATACTCCAAAAATATTCATGTACATTAAAGATACTTCCTTCTGCTGAAAATTCTTGTCTACAATTTTGGTTTCTTCAGTTTTACTAAGGATGTAATTTTACACGTTTTTTTAAGTACATTTGGAGAAATTCTTTGTTATTTAGACCATTTATAAAACATTTAAGACTATTTTAATTGACAATGCCCTGATGAAATTAATGCCATTTAACTTGATCCTGGTGCTACATATATAAGGAACGGAACAGATTCTGTGTTCCTAAATGTTACTGTCCCAGTGTTATTCTTTAAGTGAAACTTCCAATGTCTAACCTGAGCTTGTAAGACCTTGTATTACTTTTGCCTCCTGATTAGACACATTAGATTGTACAGTGAAACAATCCACCAAACTGGGTGAAGGCCTTGAGCCTACTGTGCTCTACAACACAGTAATAAAATGGCATTTGATAAACGGTACTTACACCATTTGGTCACTTTTCTAACAACCTATCTGAGCACAGCAATACCTACAGTTTGGTTTGCAAGTAAGACAAAACTGCCTAGGGAGAAGAAGTTATATTCACACAATAGAACTGTTTTAGGAAAAAAAAATGGGAATTTTTCCATTTTTTGGACAAAGCTGTAAAAGTTACATAGACTATATCCTAAACAAATTCTGACAAGTTGATCGATGGGCTGTATGTGCTGATTACTTTAACTTCCATCAGACACAATGAGAGGAGATTTATGAAAAATTACAATTTAGAAGCAGAAGAACATACGAAAAATAAAGGACGGCTAGAATGTGGTTACTGACAAGCTGGGGCAAACAGCATGTAAAATCTAGTCTCAACAAAGGAGCATACTTCCGAATGCAATACAAGTGGCGGCTAAGGTTCTCCGAAAAGACAATATCAGAATTTTGAATGGTTGGTTCCATTGAAGGTCCAGAACACTGCAAATTAAAAATAAATGAGAAAAAATTACTATTTCCAATTACTTTTATCTAAAATACATTAATATTCAAATTATTTGCTAATAAATTAGAAAAGATGTAACGTAAAGAAGAACTGAAAAAGTGAGATCCTCCAAGGAACATCTGATACATTTAAAAGATGAGGACAGCCTCCAGAGCACCTCTAACTCTGTTACAGCTCTGTATTCGCTCAGGATTGGTCCTGAACTACGCTAGGTGCTACGAGCCCCTATGGATTCATTTCAGCACCTAATCTGCAGGGAATTATTAGGGGCAGCACTCCAAGCTCTGCCAGCTTACCCCTTTCTTCAGCCTCTCTAAAAGAGAACCATCACAGAAGCTGCAAGAGCAGCTCACAGCCAAACTCCACTATGTCCAGCAGCAGTATCTGCTAGGTTTAGAACCTGGGGAAGGAGCAAAAAACATCCAGAAATCTGCCCAGAGTTTGAAAGAAGAGCATTCCCTATGGCATCATTAGTGACTCCAGTCTTTCTGGAAGAACATACTCTCTGCAAAATGCTGAATCATAGTTTCCCATGTGCTTCAGTGATGCCTCAAGCAATAACTTAGCAAAAACTACGAATGCCTAAAGTAGAAATAACTTTCATAAAGGCTGAACCTGCCTCCAAAAAAATAGGCATTTACTAAATTCACTTTCAAAAAGCTTTAAATAAAATGAAGAAACCTGAAATATTGGCATTAGCACATATAACAATTTCAGTATTATAGTTTTATTTTATTTTAAATGTCATGAAAATGAAAAGTTACCACAACAATTCCTCCAAGGTACTCAAAGGCACAATGCGCTATGCAGCCATATTGCACAGTATACCCAAGAAATCGAAAGGTTTTTCCTAGGACATTGCGAAGCATGGTACAGTGTTACGTCGTTCAGCTGGTTCTAGTCTACAGTAAAACAGAAGAAGATCATTCATTTGATAACAAACAACCTAACATTTACAAAACTATCTTTTGTATCTAACAACCAATGGACAATATTTTTTTAAGAAAAAGTTAATAGAAACAACGAATAATCAGATATATCTGAGATGAATACAGTTTAAACTCAAATGCTATCAAGAAGTTTTTAATTGACTACACAGACCCTTCCACATGTACCATCAATGGACCCCTCTGACCAGCTTATTAGTGAGATTCAGTTGAGTAGGAGCTGAAACAAAAAAAAACACTACTTTTGCCAAACTAAAGAAATTAATGGGAGAGAATGGTGTCAGTGCTCTCTGCTGACTCAGCTGAGCTCTTTACTCAAGATGGCAGACAGGCTTACCTGCCACACGTCTAAATATCTGCAATAGGTAGGAGAACATCTTCCCCTCCACTAGGTCTGGCTGAATGCAATCTGGACAGCTCTAATCATACTTTTAAATGCAGGCTTTGACTTCCTGACTGGACCACGTACTGTAACTCATGTGCAGTTATTTACTAAATAACACTTGATAGAGTTGTTTTAATCATGTGAAGAGAGTGAAACTTAAATCAGTTTTTCTTCAAGCACTAGTATTTAAAACTGAACCCTCAACAGCAAAACAGAGAAGCATCAAACCATCTGAAGTGATCTGAAGGTATTTCACAACTGAAATTACATTCACAGAAAACTGGAGTAATGAAGTAGTCAACCAAAACTTTAAAAGCAACCTGACAATCAATCAAATGAAAAAAAGGCTTGAAGAACTAGACAAAATGAAGGATAGCAGTCCTGAGCGGCTTGCCTAAGTGAGACTACACTAGAAAAAGAATACAGATCTTGATAGGAATTCTGGAGGTTTTGCAGAGCTCTCCTTTGACTAGACTTCCATTACCAAAACACCTGCATATAAAAATAAGATATTGGGTCTTTCTGTTCTCAGCTACAGTACAGTGGCATAAGTTCTCCAGTACCTAAGACTGTAAATATCTTCTGACCCCTTCCCCCAAATATTTAAGTCAAACTCTGATGATTACATGTAATTCCTGCAATGCTAATCTGTTTCCTTACCCCAATTTTTAAGATTTTGTTTTATATATATATATATATATAGTTCTCTTAAGAAGTGGAAAATACACATACTGAAGTAACTGAAGCAAGTTTTACATTCTGCATGAAACCTGTCCCCCTTAAACTCAGTATCAGCTTTATCATGAACTAAAACCACAGCAAGATTTCCCTCATTTACTAAGATGGGTCAATAGAGCTTGCTAAACAAATGCAGTATGTTAAAAAGAAAAAAAAAAGAAAAATACTGTGTGTACAATATGCCCTACTTAATAATGAAGTAAAGACCTCCCCTTCTATATTTCATGACATTTTGCTATTTAAATGCAGGAATTTAAAAGTGCATAGCTTTACTTGCACAACTCTCTCTAGAAGTTAATGGGAATTTTGCCTGAATACAGTCAAAGTGGCTTTTGTTCTTTGCATTTAGTATTTATTTATAAAGAAAACAAGATGACCATTCTCGGGGGAAAATGTTCTCTACCAAGCTCATTTCCTTGTTCTTTTTTTAACATAAAACATCTCCAGAATAAATCCATTTAAACCAATCTGTGATTCAACATCCTTAATATTAGCTAACGAGTTTCACAGTAACGACCCAAAATACAACAGAAAAGTCTTGAACTGTTTCATTAGCACGTGCAGTGCCCAGCACACTGCAGGACACCCTGTAGAAACTGAAAGAGCTTCACTGTAAGCAAAATGCACTTTCAGCAGAATTTATTCTGGAGACCCAGAAAAGTGGTTTGCTCTTTTCAACCCACTATGCTATGAAATGCATGGACCAACTCCTTGCTCTCAGGGCCAGAAACACTGTGAGCTCAGAAATGTGTTACAGGTGATAAAAGGAAGATGGATTGCCAGCAGATCGATCTGAGTTGCACAACTAGTGTGAATTAATGACCACAACTATCTTTTGAGAGAAGTCCATCATCAATACTTCTCAACAGTGCCTGCTAGAAAGGCAGCCTCGCATTGTTTCTCAGTTGATGCAGACAGAAAAATACAGCACAACGATCCTGTATTTCAGATCCATGCTATTCAGAAACCTTGTATTAATGTATTAAGACATCATAGAATTCAGGCACCTGTGCACATTACAGGTAAAATGAATTGTATAAACATTGCGTTACATTGACCAGAGTAGGTAGATATTGTTGATCGCGCCAAATGGAATGGTAACAACAGACTCATTAAGAGAAAATGTAAACCTCTCATGCCAACAGCTATCAGGCTATAACTAAATTATTTTTTATTATGAAATTACAAACAACTAATATATGTCTCTGAAAATAAGTTTCAAACTGATTGCAACTGATTTCCTCTTAGACTCTGGATGACACGTACTTCCCAGTAGTTAGACTGAACACATTTGTTCCCCTCTGATGTCTCTGAGTAACTCTGAATTAGGAGGGACAGATTTGTAAGTTACTCAAGGAAACACTGTGAGCAGTCAGAGTGAGCTTTACTTACTGCTAGAGCTGTCATGGTATAAAACTAACCACAAGGACAGAACATGAGTGAAGGGGTCTCAAATTTTGTACCCCATTCTGTTAAAATACTTAACCCCAAGACATGGATTTCACCAGTCCCAGTTTATAAATGTGGCACAATGGATTTTTTTAAATGCTCAGGTTTATCAGATGTTCATGATACTTGTGAAAAAATTCTTAGCTGTTATAAAAGGCTTTTTATTACTACTCAAGAAAGTTAATTTCAAATTAAGGCATATATATACACGTATATTACACATAGTTTGAACCTTTCAAGATAACTTCAGAGGACCGGGTTGTTTTTTTTTTAACATTAAGATCCATCTTTAGACATCTAATATTCATTCCACAGAATAACTACAATCCTGAAAATTTCCATGTAGTTTTAAGTAACAATTTCTAGTTAGAAAGTCAATGGTTGTAATAAGAGTAAGCCCAGTCAAAAAACAAACCAACTCTAGTTTATTAAAAAACCCCACAGAATATATCTTACAATTGCTCTAGCTTAAGCATCAGTAAAATATAATTGTTTCCTCAGAAAACTATTTATGAGTACATTTTAAAAACAATGCTATATTGTTGATCACAAGAAGGGAAATGGCTGAATGTTTTTCCAGATCACACAATTAATTTTAATACAAAGTGCTGTCAGCAGGCAACTCCACCAGATACAGCATAAGACCATTAAGCACAATAAAACAAATGATTTAAGTCACAGGCCCCTTCAAAACTTAATGGATCTGTTGTATAAACATCCTTATCGCAGATCTAACAGCATAAAACCTGTTGTAATTACTTCCAGGTACTACCTACTATCATATAGTAGGTAGCTGAAAATTTTATACTGAAATAGACATTGTTTTTACACCAAACATAGACAATGATTAAAAAAGGTTACACATCCATATTTATCACATAGAATACAATTTTGTTATTTTACAAGAATTGTATAGTTTATCCCCTGTGGCAAATAAAATGCAAATTGTTAATTACTATTATCTTCTGTTCCCTTTTCCTTACATAGCCTATGCCTTCATCATTTGATTTTTTTGTTTGTTTGTTTATAAAATTAATCACAGCTAGCAGGGTGGAAATCACTTTGAGCCTCATGAATGACATCCAAGAGATGGGAAAGGATTAGTTCTCAGTTGCTGCCAGTTATAGCGCCAGGTGGCTTTTTCTGCAGTGAAGGTGTTACCGATAATCCCATTACATTGGTACTAAATCTTGCAGACATCAAAATTATCACCAAGGTTCCTTTTCATCCCATCCTTTCCAAATGACTGGAAGTCGCTTCACCTGAAAGAAGTCAAATCCACATGCAGCTGCTGTTTTAGCAGCCAGCGGACTCCCTGAGAATGCCAATCGTGATCCAATTTCGCTGTGCTGGTGGCCCCCTATTCCCTGTCCAATAATACATCTGTTAAAAAATCCTACAGCTACAAATCAAGTTTAATCCTACCAGGGACCTCATGTTGGTCTTGTCTTCCAAAAAGGCAGCAGGTTTTGCCGTCTATCTCTGCTAGTGTCTGGGGAATACTCTTTAAATCCCAGCCCTACTTAGAAGAATAAGCTAAGGATCACAAAACATGACCTCAAAAACCCTGATATGACTATATTCTGACCCAGAGGCATTCATTCTAGGTGAAGATTAGAACTTTGCATAATAAGATTACACAGCAAGTGAATGATATCAAGGGACTATCCATATGCAGCCGCCTGGTTTTCTATAGACAGCCTGTGCTCTGCAATATGCAGTGCAGACGAAACAGAGCTTGGTCTTTCTAGCTGAAATAAAATAGATTCACATAAATTAGTTGGCCATTTCCAGATTCCTAAATCCCCTATTACATCTTTTATTGACAGCTCCTGTGAGGATAGCACAAATGGTATTCTCTTTGTATTCTTCGCTTCTGTAACAATCGCACTCTGAGGGAAATGTACATAGGTTGTCTAGAAATTAACATCTTGTTTGCTGTAATCTTGGATTACAATTAACTGTGTACATAATAAAATTAGGAAATCAATGAGGAGATTTATCATTTCCAGATAACCAATGGCATTGGGTAAGACAGTATTAACATATGGTGCCAAAATTTTAAATACAGGAAAACTGAAGTCGCAGCCTATGAAAAGTGTGGCTAAACAAATTATTGGACTTGATATTAAATAGATTTTTTCACTATAATAAAAAATTTCCAGTCACATTTGCTTTATATAATGCTTCCTAATTCTGAATTTTCACTGAATATTTAGTGATAGTTTATCAGTTTTTCCTTAGCTAACAGAAACTCCTCTCCTAACGTTCTCCGCTTCTAACCAGACACCTTTCTTCACACAAGGTAATCCTGTAACTTGCACCATCTCTTTCCCAAAGAGTTACTCTGAGATTATTACTTTAAAAAAATTAAAAAACCCAAAACCAAAAACTGCACACTGACTAGGCTATTTAAATATTTGTGTTTGAGCTGTTATTTATATTAAACTATTCCTTTAAAATTTCTGCATGAAATTAATGTTACATGTGCAAGAACAGTGAAGGGTGCATATCCTGTTTATTGGGAAGGATTCTTCCCACATCAGATACACAACTGAATAAATATAAAATGTTTTAAATATTCTAATTACAATCTGACAATTCCAAACATCTAAAGCAAAACAAGGAACAATTTTCAAAAGGTCTTTCTGTGCAGGGGGACAGGGAGAACTTAGTTTGTGATTCTAGCTGTTGGTTTTCTCTAGAAGAAACACTGGGTTCAGTCTGGCAAATCTGAAAAAGCTTGGTGATATTCTGGAAGAGAAGATTATTTTTCCACATTATCATTACTAGGCACTGACAGTTTGTCTCCAACAAGTGCTCTTTCATCTACTGATCTCAAGCTGACAAGGAGCTCAATCCTGTAAACATAAATTCACATAATGTAATCCTGTGGTGTTAAACAACTGGAGACTACCTACATAAGAATGAGCAATTTTCAAAATGTATTTCAAGTTGTTCTCACTGATTCTATTTACCTTTGGGAAGCAACTCCTAACAATCCCACAACTCTGTATAAAACACTGTATTAATGGTGAAATGCATTCCAGGGCTTCTGTCTTCTTCTGCAGCTCTACACACTCATCTTTGCTGAACAGCGAAATCCAAATAGCTGAGCAAAGGCATGGTCATACATGGCAAGCTGGAGCCTCTGAGGGATGCTGAAATAGTCACTTAGCAGTTTCCTGTAACAATGTCAAAGTTAGGACAAACGCCAAAGGTCTGACAGACAGCACAGTCACTTTCCTGGTGACTGAGGAAAATACACCATGTCTATGTGACAAGGGTCAAATAACTATATTCTGAGCTATATGCATTTATCTTAAATTTCAAAAAATTCACCTTCTTGAAACATACACATGTAAACATTTAAAATTAATTTTACTTAATTAACAAAGAGTTACAAGTCCAATTTTCACATTAGGCACTTAAAATTCATGACCCTACAGAAACTAAAGTTGTCCATGGACGACATGTCCCCTGCACTTCCCAGTACTGATTCACCTTCTAGGAATATGCAGGTATTTTTGGAAATACTACTCAAAGCAGCGAATAGAAGAGTAGTAAATAATTCCCCTATTCACTGACAAGTAAAAAGGATGTTTACTTAAAATATTTGTCATTACAAAAAGGATTGCTGGTAAAAAAAAACCAAAACCAACAAAAACACACAAACAAAACAAAACAAAAAAAACCTTCCACATCAAAGCAACCTATTTATGTGCACCATCAGCAAGACTGTTTAGAAAGAAATACAAGTGTCTTAATCTTATCCCCAGTGTTAGTCTCAGATTAGAATGCCATCATTGAAGAGTACTACACAGTGGTTTATGAACACAGATCTCACACAGTATGATATCTTAATACAAATAGTACATCAAGCCTATTATTAAACATTTGAAAAATACAAAAGCAAAAAACAAGACCAGTTTTAGCACTGTCAGAAAACATAACAATAGTAGCAAAGATTCTTTCTGTATGTTCATCAATACTCCCCAGTTATGAGCATCACCTTCTAATGAAATATCTTATGCATACTCTGCATTAAGCAAATGTGTTAAAAAAAACAGAGGAAAGGAAATACAGTCAGACAAAAGTGAGCTCAGTATGCACATTTGCAAGGTACCTGAACAGAAGAAAAATGCAATTCAAGTGCTTGGCACTGCTATTATTCCACCAAAGTTTTGACAGCTTTCCCAAATTGTTTTTTAGTTACGAAGTTCTAAATACACCCGTGTACATGGATTCAACTACTTATTTTTTCATAGCACAAACTGTATTTCACGTGAAAATAAACTGTAATCAGTACTTTTTCCTCATTGCTCAATAAAATTATTAGTAATTTCTGAGCTGTTTTATGTATAAAACAAAAGTTCTGTAAGTTCTTCTCCACTTACAGATACAAGTATTAAAAAAAGTTCCAAACATCAATAGATGAGTGCAATGATATTCAGTCTAAGTTAATCCCCAGACATCCAAATCCATGAATAAAAATTCATCAGTTTTAAATACACTGAGCCTATTAAGCAAGAACAAAAGCATATGCACAAAAGAGCTTTTAATATATTTCAAAGCCCACAAGAGCCATGGTCTCATTAAAATTATAAATTACACAAACATGGAATAAAGATTCAAACTGCGGTGCAGCTAAGCAGATTACAGAAAACCCCGCGTTCCATATGATAACACACCATGGCCCTCCCAGATGGGGGCTTGGAACAAAAAGGCCATCACTGCAGCTAGGGAAAACCTCCTTGTGATCTCTGGTTTCTGTTCAGCAGATGACAGCCAAATAATATGTTGATTATTCTGTTTGTGCTGCTAAGCTTGTAAGATGGAATAAAAGCGATATGATCTATTGTGAACTCCATGCTAATGTGTTGCTCCACTCATAAATAATATACTGAATTTATTCTGAAACTATCTTTTTATCTGAGTTCCAGGTTTTAAATGCATGAACTAAAATAAAAAGCCAGCATCAACTATTATTTAATTTGATGGTTTAAAGTAAAAGATACAGCTGACACAATAATAAGTGAGAAAACTGACTACTTAGTGAATCAAATAAGTAGAAGTGCCTTTCTCAAATTTAGCAAGTGATTATATGCTGAGGTGCAGAGCACCTGCAAGACACTGCGCACACTCCAGCCCCACAGGCTGCATTATCACTGATATCAAACGGATTACCAAAAAGGGCCTATATGGCTTATTTTACCACAAATAACCACCCCAAATCCAAATTTCAAATGAGCGTACAAGTACTTGTAAAACAGAAAAACAGACCAGAAACAATCATCGTATAACTTCACTAATATTACATCTCCCTTACTGAATTGCCTTCTTAAAACCTGTTTAAGTTTTTAATAAGTAATCAGATTTTACGTCATCTAAGTTTACTAACTTGGCTTGTTCCAAAAGCCCACAATTTAGCTTGTCCTTTCTTCCACAATACACTGCCTTTTTAAAAGTAAAAACAGTGACTGGTCATACAGCTCCTTCTACAGATATTCTGTACATAACGAGTAGACTGATGATCTTCCTACAATTTAATGTTCGTGAATTTTAGGTCTTTTATGCCAGAAATGTTAAAAATACTATCAAAAAAAACACTGCAGCTTGGCAATAGCATGAGAACATCAAGACCAAAGAAGTGCTTCACACTTCTTGGGCCAATGGAAGCACAGTTCATAAAAAGAAATGGTGGAAACATGTAGCTCCGAGAGCGTGCAACATTTTTCTCAGAAACATTTAAATATATTTAAAAGAAGCTCAATTACCTTTCTTCCTTTGCTAGGGACACAGAGACAGCTTTAATTCACAGAAATAATGAAAACATGGAAATAAGAGATATTAGAATCAAGTATATGTAAGACTCAAGACTAAAAATTCAGATAAATTACCTCCTCCAGAATGAGTCCCCCATTGCAATGAAATAGCACACATATATTATTTTCATACAAAAACAAGACAGGACCTTGAAACAATTAGTGAAGTTCACATTTCCACTAGCAGCCACCACCTTAAGTCTGTCCCATTTACAATACAGTACTGTAAGTTACTCTGCAGTTACCAGTTACACTATTGTTATTTCTATGACCTTGATGATATTTCATTTTTCCTCAATCTGTTTCAGTTTCTACAACTTTAAATATTATTTTTATTAATCTTGCATACATAATCTCACACAAAATGCAAAATAGTACCTGGGGGAAAAAAAGTGGTAGCAGCCATGCAACTCAAGCACCTTCTTATGATACATTTCTATAACCAAAACTTTTTTTCATATTCTTATGAAATTGATATAATAAAAAGGTTTCAACAACAAAACAAACTTTTCCAGCTACCATCATGGCACTAATATCTAAGCTAGCAAAAGCTAACTCAAGTCAACACAAACTTCAATGCATTAATGAGTAGGTCATAACTTGGCTTGAGTAGAGAGTAACTTGAGAATCACAAAGGTGATTCTCAAACACTGAAGCACAAGGGAGCCTGCTTGCTTAGGCAGCCCTACTCCTAGATACATGCTCCTGAAATGAGATTTCAGCAAATACAGCAGTTTTGGCATGGCATTGGCAGGCTCAGTACAGGAGATGGAAGAAGCTGAATCCATTGAGATAATGAATATTTAAAGTTTGCTAAAATACAGCTTAGCTACAAAAAAAGCCAGATATTCAGTGTTTTCTGCCTTTTTTTTTATCACAGTATTATTCTAAATTTGGAACACTATAAGTTTTCTTAAGTAGCCAGTAGCGGATCCTGCTTTTTATATTTAAAGTGAGTTTTACCAGCTTGCTTGCTTGCTTGTGTTTTACCTAACTTTATAATTCACACTGAAATACCTAAATTTTAGTTCTTGCCTACTTAAAGTCCAAAATGTCTCTTTTCTTCAGCTACCTCTCAATGACCCAGTTAGTCTACCATTCTAAACAAGTTCTTAAAACAGTCATATCTTTTGAAAAGCAAACAAGACTTCTGTCTCAGTGCTCAGAAAAGGTATAGTTACATAGCTCTACAGAATTATTTACAGCAGCACATCTTAGTTCATCCCCCCTCTATGGATGGTCATGATGCTGTGAAACTAGATGGAAGTCCATCAAATACATCTGAATGTTCCTATGACTCTGCAGGATCTTGTCCTCAGCAAAACCTGAGGGTTGTGCATTTTTGTGAAGCTGCTGACCAACATCACTACTTGGGAAAGCCAGAACTAGCATCATCCTGAGCTGGGCCAGTAACTGCATCACTATTCACAGTGCTATATAAATTACTACATCTAGTTCCTTGTAACACACCTATATGCATTTCCATTCAACCACTGCTCTTTTGCACGTCTTTATCAGACTAAAGATTGAGTCGTTCATAAATCTGAGATAGAATGGGCAATAAATGGGGAAAAACTGCTTGTTAGAGGATACTACTCTATGTGAAGTTACTTCCACGCTGGCGGTAGCTGAATAACAAAGCTAGCATTAACCTACCTGCCTGGAATATCTACAGAAGCCACAATGATCAGAATACATCATTGGCCAGCACCCTGGAAAGCTGAGGTTACAAGTTTGTGGGACTCACCAAGAAGTTACATCCTTACATGTAAGCACATTGGCAAAGATTCTCATCTTTGTGGTCATTGAGGTTTTGAGATTTATTTTCAATTAACTGTCAGTTCATCATTCTACCCCAGAGCAGGAACTTTCTGAATCTCACCTAACATGCCTGTTGTCCTTCAACAGACGTCAGAGCCTGTTGTTGAAAGCTAAGCCGAAAAACAATGTCAGCAATACAGATTCTACACTTCAGCACAGTAGTCAAAGTTACCTGTAAGCATAAGAACAGTTAACAATAACATTTCCTTTACATAAGAGGGGAGGTCAGACAGGTGGGTCTGTGCAACTAGAAGGCTTATGAGCCAGATTTTCTTTACTTTGATTTCAGAAACTACTGCAGAACCTGTTGTTGAAACATTACTGTTTGGTTTTGGCTAATGGAGCATTTTCCCTGTCTTCTATGAAAACTCCTTAAAAATATTTCAGCAAGCAGAGGTGAACTACAATTTTAAAAGAGTTCTGAAGGTCATTGGTTAAATATTGTCTGGCCATGGGCAGGCCTCAAGTGCTTTGCCAAAGCATTTCACAGATTTCAGATCTCACAATATTGCAGAGATGATGGACAAGAAAAAGCTAAAGCCAAAAAAAAAAACAAAAAAAACCACACAACACCTCCTATAAAATCCCACAACATCCGTGAGCAGCAAAAACTGCCTGTATTCCAGCACCTGCTGATACTGTAGATTTGTAATAGAAATAACATGGTTATTTGGAATAACACCTTTGAAGACTAAAAGCCCTAACAACTTTGCAGAAAACATAACACTTTTTTGAAATCCAAAATGTGCCAATTCTTAACCTTTAATACCAGCATATCAGGAAAAAATGCTACAGCAACTATAAATTCATTTTAATGATACATATACTTTTACAGATATTCCGTGAATCTTAGGCTCTAAAAGCATATGCAATATAAATTATTTTGTACTTTTTATACACTGTGCTAATATAAATTATATAAAAAAAGTCACAGCTATTAACCTTTCCTTTCCATAAATCTTAATTACCTACATTTACCTAGCTTTAGAAATGCCTATTTAATACCTATTAACATGTGCAATCAGATACAATTGGAAGAAAACAAAGTTTACTCTTCATCTCTTCCAGTGACAAACTTTTATTCTTTGAGGGCAGCCATTTGTATTCAATACGAAATAGATTTCTGCATGTTAAGTATCTGAAACAGCTAGAATCAATCTGTCTTAATGTCTAGTTTTTAATCCTGAAGTAAGCTTTATATGGACATGGAACCCAGTATGGAAAACATTACAGAATATCAAAAGCCATAATACAAATAATACTCCTTTTCTAGTTGTTGGGCTTTTTTTCCCCATTGCTTTTAGTCTTATCTTAGAAGTATTTTTAAATTAATATGATTTTTAAAAAAATAAGAATTCCTCTTTTTATGATAAACAGAAGGGAAATAATCTCTATGAAATATACCACTAATCCATATGACGCTTAAGACAGTACATTCAACTTACAACTCATTTTCAGTTACTGTTCTGCAAGTTTCAGTAATACTATACTGTACATTTTTATAATCTGAAATTACAGAAACACTAAACTTTTTAATGATTTATTATTGTCTTCAGCACATACCACTTTAATACATCTCCTAATACATTTACTTCTATTTTAAAAGAGCTGTTTAAATTTGCCACAGGTTTAAATTTTATCGCTGCTGTTCAGTATACCCACAGGGATGCATTTAGGTAACATCCAGAGGCTTTCTGAAGAAAATCATATCATGTTTTATATAATATCATACAACTGGTATGTCCTAAACCCTCCCACTAATCCTTACATTTTCCACAGACTGATTGGATAAGTAGTCTTTAAGCTTTTTCATACTGAAAAAAAAACCAGGTCTTTTGGTGTCAGAACTTCCAGGATTAAACATTCTTTCCAGTTGTTGGCTCATGGCCTGAAGATCCTGCACTTTCAAACTTATCCCATTCTAGCTAGTTCAAAGATCAGGAAAATGAAGCGATCTTCTTTGCAGCCATAATCCACAGCCCATGCTGTTAGATACTTAAGAACATCTCAAAAGCAAACTACCTTGTTTCAGCTCCCAGCAGGAGCTCAGCAGGGCACGGGATCACATGACTGCAAACCCTACCTAGTCAGGTGACTCAATAGCTAATCTGATTTGGTGACTATAAAACTTTAATCAGTACAGTCTAATACCATCACACTCCAGAACTGATGAGCGAAGCAGCTTGGTGATATAACAGCAAACTCTAATAAGATTATGAATTAGAACTGACACTAGAATGCAGTTTTCTAGTTTTCTATCCCATACGTAAACCCAACAGAAAAATATTACTGAGAAGTGATCCAGCAGACATGTGGTTGTGAAACAAAATGCACTGATGTGTTTTATTCCAAAACGGATGGCGTTTTCCTCATTGCCACGGAAGGACAAGAGCACACACTGAATCTTGTAAGGCACAATTAAAACGTAGCAAAAACATTAATCTGAAATCAAGGAAAATAAAATATGTACATCGATAACATCATCTTGTTGAGAAAGACTGCTAACACAATACAGCCTCAGCTTGCATTAACTGAAGGTCCTAAGAGTTTACATCTGCAACCCACATAGGCTGCATGCAGTAAACGAGGAAGAGGGGCAATGACAGCCATGTCAGGTGGGTTTCCTCGTACCAGGCACCAAATACCTAAAGCACACTTTAAGAAGTGCTGCTATTTTGGAGACACTAGGATTTTCACCAAATCCATAGGCTCCAGCTTTTGAAGAGAAAAGACAAACATACATGCAGATTAAATTCCAAGCATACCTTTTCCCAAATGTTTTGATTGCTCTCTCACTCACCCATTGTATTCCCTCCATTTATTCCTTAGGGAATTCTCACCCAAAATCCTCTTAATCCATCTTAGAATCTGCATTTGGCATGGGCAAGTAGTTGAATTGGATCAGCAAGGTTCCAAGAAATGGAAAATAGAGAGCTTGATTTCTTCATACTGGAGTTAGGATTTGCAGTTAAAATTGACACAAGCATTTGATCAGGTCTACATAATAATACGTGAGCTGTGAGGAAGAAAAGTTGATTATTCTACAGTTTAAGACATCCCGATCTAGACAGAAAGGTTTAAACTCCTCCAGTTTACAATGAGCTGAGTATGACCATAGTCAGTTGCCATAGCTCAGCTGACAAGAAATGACTTGCTAAGACATTTCCTGATCACTTGCAATCGTCTCCATGTTCTTTAGTTTCTCTGCATTTCAATTCCATCCCTAGAGCAGGAACAGTAGGAGTTAGCTACCTACTAATGTGTATTTGAGGATAAGGGGGTTTTTATATAGTAATATCTAGAATTACAGTTCCTGCACTCTTGCTTTCTGTCAGACAGCCCCTAGTGGGATCTTTTACAATGGCTGGAAATTCACGTTTTGGAAAGGGGACAAGTGAACATAAGCAAACCATTAGTATTCAAAGAGAGTAAAAAAGCTATTATTATTCCTGAAAATGAACCATCATTGACTTAAAAATAAACACATTTCCATAAAATTAGTTTCTTCTCTATTTGTCTGAAGTGAAATGCAGTGAAGTCAGATGTTGTAAGTGGTGTTTTCATAAGCACATATTCAGTTGAAAAGCTTTATTGCATTAAATCGTTAAATTTTTTAAAAAATAAATCTTTGAAAAGTAGCTTATTTTCACCTGCTTTCTAAATCAGTAGGGCTTTAACTGTACCCATCATCTTAAAATGTGACAGAGAAAAAATGAACATCACAAACAGAACCACTGAAATACTTTTTAACATTCAGTTCTCATATTGAAAAACTATTTCTACTTCTCCATTTTTTTTTATAATATCTGAAACAGCCTCTCCTGTTATAAGTTACAATGTAAGAAATAGTTTATATTTCAAAGGATGTCCACTCACAAAATTTGTAACAAAAATATCACTTTATTTAAAAATACATGAAATTCTGAAATAGCTGTGAGGTTTGCAGTCAGCAAGAGGTGGAAGGTTCAACTGCCCCCTCCCCACTGTGTGTATATGCCCTCGTCCTTATTGCATCAACTCAGCAGTATGATACAAAATTAAACTATTAAGGAAGTCGATAGAAAGTCTCCTTCTCTGGGGACTTTCAAGCCCCATCCAGATGCGTTCCTGTGTAACCTGCCCTAGATTGGTCCTGCTCTGGCAGGGGGGTTGGACTCAATCTCCAGAGGTCCCTTCCAACCCCTAACCTTCTATGATTCTGATAACTAGTTCCACATCAAATTAGTGAGCTGAAACAGCTCAAATAAGGGTCTGACAAGCACCAGGCTTTGTTGGAGTGGAAGCAGAGGAGGAAAAGGAAATGAGACTTCCTCTTTTAGCAACACTGACCTATTATATCAGCTCAGGAGACAGATTTCCAGTAAACTTGTGCTTTATGTAAGAAATTCAAAAAATGGTATGACCACAGCACAAGTATTCCCAATTGCAAAATACTTTTATTATGTGGGTTCCAAAATGAAAATGAAAAAAAATAATTATTCCGTCTCTAGTTTTACTTGCCCTGTAGGAAAATGAGGTAAGAAAAAGGAAAAAAGTATAAGAACTACCTGTCAGAGAAGTAGTAATGAGAAATGGAAGAAAAAAAGAAGGCTCAGCCCTGGATGTATGTTTACACCTATTCTGTAAAGTTAATGCAACCTATATTAGTATATTTTATTTAAAAAACAAGCAAGGAAATACTTCGTCTCACTAAAGTTACAAAAGGAAGTGTACTGCTTGGAATGGGGAAAAATAATAATCACCAAGACAAAGTGCATGTAGTATATAATTGATGTTTTTTGATAAGTAAGTGGTGACTTATCAAAGATATCCTTATTGGGTTACAAGCTTTCTATAAAGAAGTTCTCTAATAGATATACTGCAATTTTTAATAGTGTCACACACACCTGCAAGCACTCATATCTGAAATATTTAGGCATCAGGACTCCAGAATGACAATACACTAAGAAATGGAAGAGCTGATGTGATGTTTCAGAAGTGGAGAACTCTCAGTAAGTTTCAGTCTCCTCACTCAATTATCCACAATGGTGGATCCCACTGTCAACAAAATATTCTTGAACTCTTAAAAGAATTGTGAATTACACTTTATGCCTTTATTTTTGTTAAAGCCTTTCTTATTCCAGGTATTTGCAAATCATTAGTCGGATCCTACAGAAGTGACATTTAATACCTATATTTATTTCTTGGCATGTTTTTAAATGTCCTTCGATTTTTTTCCTCTGAAGACAAATACTTCTAACTTTCACTCAACAATAATCTACATTTGAAGTTAAATATTTATTATTCAATATTTCACAGTTTAGCAGCAAATATAAAACACTAAGACAAACTCTTGATACTCGTGATAAAGCTCATAAACTGTCCACTGCTTAACATGTAAAGAAGCTTGGCCAGCAGCAAAATAAATGCAATTTCACCAGCAGGAAGACATAGTACTGAAACTTCACACTCCTGAGTTTGAATTTGATATGAAGGAAAAACTTTGAGGTTCAGTACTATTAACATACTGTTGCTCTTTCTTGCTGTTCTTATTAAATACAAGGAATATTTTTTTCCTCAGTTAAGGAAAAAAAAAAAAAAAGACAAGCTCAACAACCAGAGGTGTTCAAAACCCACAGCTTATAGCAATACCAAAAATAATTCATTGACATAAAAGATTGAGAGCGGGGAATGATAACATTAGAGCCTCATTAGTACATCCTGCTGTGTGCCAATGTCTTCAAGTAGCTTGGGACACATCTGAAACACCAACAGATTAAAAAAAGTACACAAATACTTGTGACAGCAGCTATTCTACACGCTCATAGGGATTTCTCATAAATTCAGAGTACTATAACATAAAGTGTTGATTTACAAAGCAAGCATACTAAAATTTTTCATTAAGATAAAAAGCATTTTAATGTCTTTGTATATAAGAAGACCAGAAAAAAAAAATATCAAGTTCAGATATCTCAACAATTTTTTACATACAGTCAGTTTAGGGCAGTTGTTTGCTGCCATGTACAAGGCCACAGGCAATCTATAAACTGCTAATAACGAGTAAGGATATGCTAATCTTCCAAAATACACAAAATAACTTTCTATGGTATTATCAACTGATTAAACAATAAATACTAAAGAAGGGCAGAAATTACATTTCTCACATAAAGCAACTTTTCCTGCTATACCTCTTAGCTTACAGAGTGGTCCAGAGCCATCATACTAACACAAGATCTTGCTTCCAAGTGAGAGGTCTTAAATCCTGTTTATTACAGATCCGCTATTTACAAACAGGAGAGGGACTCCGAGCATACTTATATACTATGTTACATACAGTTACTTAAATACCAGAGGAAAAAAAGGATTTTTCACACACACTTTTTCCTTTCTGTTCACGTCTAGGATCGCACACAAGAGAAGGGTTTTTTTTTTTAAGAGGGTGATGCCGGCGGCGGGCAAAGAGACTGACAGGGAACCGAGGGGTGCACAGGGACTGACGAGGGGGCTCAGGGGTGCGCAGGCTGGGCAAGCCTCTCCCTTCACGACTCACTCTGCTTCAAGCCTTACTGACACCTCTGGCATCCCAACCCTCCCCGAGAGAACGAAGCGGGGTTTTCCCCTCGGCAGCACGGCCAGCGAGGCCGAGCCACCGGCACCGCACTACCCACGCCTCCTCACGCCGTCCCCGCGCCAGGGCTGGACAAGACGCAGCCGCCGCCTCCCGCTACCACCCTCCCGTCCCCTCCCCCGCAGCCCCGGCCCCCATCAGCCCTGGTCGGAGCTCCAGGACCTCCACCGAAGCGGCACCCGGCGCCCTCCAGCCCGGCCCCGCCACACTCACCTGCTTGCTTGTTACCGGGCGCCCCGGCCCTTCCCCCGCCCCTTTAGCGCGGGACGTGCAAACAACGCAGTCTCCCATTGGATAGCGAGTTTCCGACGCCGCTCTCCCATTGGTGGAGAGGAAAGGGCTTGATTCTTCCCGGCGTCCCCTTGCTCCTGTCAATTGACAGGCAGCCGAGATGGCGGCAGCCGCGGCGGGCGGCGGGGCGGCGCGGGGCTGCGGGGCCACCAGCTTCCAGCGGAAAGCCGCGGGCGGCAGCCGCCTGGCCGCTATCGCCGGCACTCGGCCTTCCGTTCGCCACGGGCAGCTGCTGCTCTCCAGCGGGCTCC
Organism: Nyctibius grandis; assembly: GCF_013368605.1. Lineage (NCBI taxonomy): Eukaryota > Metazoa > Chordata > Aves > Nyctibiiformes > Nyctibiidae > Nyctibius > Nyctibius grandis. The sequence goes on from NC_090661.1 coordinate 8,009,988, forward strand.
CCTCGCTGGACTGTGTGCTAGGTTGGTGAGGAGCGGGACCTGGGACCCCCCCACACCCCAACCCCGCCCGGCCGCCCTCTCCTTTGCCAGGCCCTGCCTGTCATTTACCTTCCGTGAGTCCGCAGCTGCTCCCGCAGGCTTTTCCTTTTTCCCCACAGTTCCCGGGTTGGGGGGAGGAGGGGGGAAGAGGAGGGGGCAGAGCGGGATGCGTTTCCCGCCTTCAGCCCCTCCCGCCTCGTGTGAGGAGGAGGGAGGCGGCACAGGCAGGTGCGGAGGAGGAGATGGGCATTTGTGTTCATTTAAATCGGTTTAAGCAACCTTTGTAGAGTGGAAAGCTACTCTGTAAATTTACTTACTGACACTCCAGACTGTCACAGTAAGGGGTCTGAAGTTTTCGGTGTTAAAAACATGTTTTCTGAGTTGACTGGTAGTTGGATGTGGTGTAGTTGTGGTTCTTCAGTACGGCGATTTTTAGGTTGAATTTAACCATAAGACTGGATTCTCAGTGTGTCTTTTCTGTCTTACTTGCCAGTACAACGTCATTATTAATGCCCTGTTTAGATAAGTTGCACTGGTGTGATGCTGATCTTACTGTCTTGAATCTGCCTTTGCCTCCTGACAGTGTCCAGATGCTAGGTAGCTCCTTGGACTGATCTGTTGTGACCATTGCTGTGTTATAATCTGTGGCACGAACTAGCACCCTTACTTGGATTGTGAACTAGTTCATTTCACTGGTATAAACATATGTTTTATCTGTATGCACTAGGGCTGCATGATACTTTTACTAACTACTGATACAGCTGCAGTACCTCTTCAGTGTACAGAGATGGGACTACTTTTAGGTGAGGAAGGCTTGACTTTAGCTTAGTTCATTCATCCTTGAGGGAGTACATGGTATATAGGAATACACCACTTTTCTTTCTAAGGATGTTCTGTATGAGTAATGATAAATATAAAAGTTGTATCCATTTTATAAAGAAGTTTTCACAGCTTGTGTATCTTAAGGAGAATCACGCTTCTGTATCTTTTGTATGTGTACGTGTGTGTCTGGTAGGGAAAACTAGCACTTTCATCAGGGATTGGCATCCTTGTGGAGAAAGCTCTTCCTCCTTAAGAGAGAAGTATTTTATTAAGTGAGTGTAATTTGTGAAACCCTTTAATTGAATAAATATAAGATTCACATTGAATATTCCACTTCTTCTTCATATTCCCTTTTATAAACAGTGGATTTTGCACAGAATGGGTCAGAAGATATAGACGGCTCCCATGATGGCAGCCTCGTAAATGTCCAGACACTTGCTAACATAATTAGTGGTTTGTTATGGAAACTGGGGACATTTCCTCCAGTAAACCCAGGATCCCTTCTAACGTACCTTTTCCCTGTCTTTTAAATATTCAGTAATTTCATGACCTTAACAAGTTTTACACTTGAATATCAAGAAAGTTCTTCATCCCTAGGAATAACAACTTCTGAAAATACTTTTAAGACATTTTCGGTGTTGTGGCATCTTTGAAAAAGTGGAAAACTCTCTATTCCTATGTTAAATGTTTGGTAACCTCCTAGCACTTAAATTACTGATTTCTGGAGGCTGAGTGGGTAGGCCAGGAGATATTCATGACAAACATGCTGTACTATAATAAAATTTCCATTGATACCAGGTATTAGGCATTGTTGGAGACAGACCACCCAGCTAGGTGGACCTGTACAGAATCATTGATTTTGGAGGCTGGGGAGGGACCTCAGGAATTCATCTGCTGCAAACTTAAAGCACAGAATTCAGAGTTGGTTGCTCAGGGCTTTGTCCAGCTGAGTCTTGAAAATCTACAATGGCAGAGATTTCACAGCCTCTCTGGACAACCCGGTCCAATGCTTAATTATCTTTGTAGGGAACTTTCTCTTTCCTTATATCCACTTGGAACTTTTCCTGTTTCAATTCATGCCTGTTGTTTCTTGCCCTCCCACTGTGCACCTCAGCAAAGAGCTCAGCTGTCTTCTCAGTAGCTTCTCCTAAGTACCGGCAAGCTGCTCGTAGGTCTTCCTCTCTTCTCCAGGTTAAACAAGCCCAGTTCCTTCAGCCACACATCTTGGGTCATGTACCCCATCTCTGTTCCCCTCCACTGGACTTACTTAAGTTTATCTTTACTTCTTTCTTGTACTGAGGGGCCCAAAACTTGACATTGTGTTCCAGATGTGATCTAATAAGTGCTGAGTAAAGGGGAGTTGTCATATCCCTTGACCAACTGACTGAGCTTCTGTTGATGCAGCTAACTATGCTGGTGACTGGAGAAGTATTGTATTTGGTGTCCTTCATGTCTTTTTTGTGTGTGTGTGTGGAAATGCTTCGTAAACGTCTTGCAGAATGTTGCTTATGTGTTTCTTAAAGAATGCCGTTACTTTTTTTCTTTCATCTTGCCCAATATCAGTTAAATAATTGACTGTACAAAATATTTAATTTTATTGTCGCCAGGGACTGAGGACAAACCTTTCTTTATAAATTCCCAATGGAAGTTACTATAAACTGTTTTAGTCTGGTATTTTTCATAGATATATTTTTTAACGGTCACCAGGCAGTCTTCTAGACCTCTTACTTTGGGCTTGATTAAGTTTGCCTTGTCCAGAAGCTGCAACTCAGATACAGTATTATTTGCCAGACATGAAGATAGAGCTTATGAATAAGTGTGAGTAAGGGAAAGCATGATGTTATCAGACACAGGTCTAATTAGAAGCTTTTGAAGAGAGGAAAAGGCAGAGCATACGTGGAGGAATTTCTTTTACCCTACAGCTACTGGCTGATTTGTTACATTATTGTCCATAGCTAGCTCTTCTTAATAAATGTGTTTCCTTTCAAAAAGAAGTGGTAGTTAAGTGCTGGATTTCAAATGCCGTGTTACCATTAAGACGCTCTTTACATCTCCAGGCTTTGTATTCAAGTTTACTTTCAAGGTTTATGGACCATATATGCCTGATTTGTGCCGAAGCAGTTCTCTGTAATGAGCTCTAACTATTGTGTAGTATAACCATCACATGCTTGGTATTGAATGTTTTGTTTCAAGCTGCTTGAAAAAAGGTCACAGATATGCTTTGAAAACATGGGGACACTTCTCAACTTGCAACATTTGTTGTGTTTCTGTCCATAAGATCTTAAATCTCATTGCTGTAAGTAGCCATGTGGAAAGTTACAAGTCTTGCTTAGTTGTTTACATGTACTACCGCCTTAGATACTGGCAGAGAAAATTAAAATAGCAAAATTAGAAAGAATTACAAGTTCACAGCTGTTTTCTTAGGAAACTTGAAGATTTTACCTTTTCCTTTTGATTCTATCATCATTCCTGCTACTTTTTCCTGCCGTCTGTTTTTTTCTTAATTTACTATTATTGTTGCTCATTGTAATATGAATATGCAACCATGGCAACTGCAATAGTTTTACATTCCATCTAATAGAATACACTTGTTCAAACTCTTCACTACATCTGATAATGTAAAGCCAATCCTCTGACCTGAGTTTGCCTTTAGCAACCAGGGCATGTGCACATATGTTACAACTCTGCCTTGTAGAAAGAGACAGTACAATTGATGATCTGAAAATACAGCTTGTGAGAATTTTGACTGTGCTGACATATGGTTTGACAAACAAATTCTCTCTTGTGCAAGCAATTTAAAAGCAGAAGAGACACTACTTCTGTGGTGGCTACAAGTGAGCTTTTTGTAACCAAAATTTTAAGTCCTTATTGCCATGAGGTAATACATTACTTATGGCTGTTTTGATCATATTTTCTAAGTCAAGCTATGATTTGGTAAAATCTCATAATTTTGAGCTGTTTTTTTCTGTGTGCTGTATAGAATGTGCTAGTTTTAAACAACTATTGTTAGTAACCTGTGTGTTCTGTCTCCCTGAACAACTGAATGCCATGAATATTGGAAGCATACTTTGTATCAACCCTTTGTATGATTTTTGATTTTGGTCTTTTTTTTTCCTTTCCTCCGTCGTACATCTTTTGGGTTTATTTTGCATTTATCTCCCAAACAAATGGAACAAAAATTGGTGGATTAGAACATGGGACTTCATGAGTGATTCTAACTTTCCGATAAACAGAACTTATAGTTGTTGTTTTTTTTTAAATCTAGCAAATACTTGATTACTTGATGAGCTTACTGTAAATATTGAGGCATTTGTACATCTTGGCTCAGGAGCATAGCTTAAAAAATCTGTGATGTGTTGACTACAACTATGAAATTAGTAGCTGACTTAAACATTTGCACTGTGATGTACTGCTCAAATTGTGGTACATCATGACATGATGACAAAGTGATTCTGTTGTGCTTGTTATACAACAATATTAGCCTTTTTGGCCTAAGGGAGAGAAATTAGCTTTTTCTCTTCCTTCTGGGTATATATCGACATCACAAGTGCTAAAGACATTCATAGTCCCACCAGTAGAGCTAAAGATGAAGAAGTTGATCCAATCCCTATTGTAATCAATTTCAAGTGAAGTTTAATGAGCTCTTAAATTGATAGACTGAATTATCCTGTTCACTAGAGTCCATCTAGACTCCTTTTACCAGGAGCTTTGGACATTGTGCTGATGTGTTTCAGTTTTCTCCTAACTTGCTTTTAAAGCAGTATGGAATTGCAGAAGGCATACTGCAGTTTCCTTCATGCAAAACACTGCAATAGGCTAGTTACATATGGCCATCTGAACACTTCCAGGAATTTTGAGCTTTCCTGTCACAGTCTTATATGATTGTTCAAAAACATATCTGTAGTCTGATTTCAAGTTATTTCACTATTTTCAGTCTTGGAACTCAGATTATAAACCAGTTTACTCTACACCTTTAAATAAAATACAAATTCTTTCATTGTCTTTGTAAAAATTCCTTCTTGGGACAACTATTTAAACCACTGTTACATAATTATGCTTGCTGTCCCTTCAAGAAGGAAATAAAGCAGTCAGGATGGGAATTCGTAGATTTATTTTTTCAGGTCCTCCACACTGTTGAGATCAATGGGGTAAGAATCTATGTATCAAAACATATTGGGAGTATTCTACTCTGTCGATTATTCATTCAGTCATCTGTGATTGGAACTTAAGCATTGATTGTAATTGTTTAAGCAAAAAGAAAGAAAAATAATAGTGGCCATGTATAAATCTGTCAAAATGTATTTTTATTTTTGAACAAATATTTCAATCAATTGCATTCATAGAGTTGTTTTTATGTCCAAGACGTAGTATAAAAGACTTTAATAGTATATTTATTTTCAGATGTGTGTTATGACGTTTATGATCTGTCAGTCCAGGTTTCACTGGGTGAAATCCTACCTGTCTTATTGTCATGTCTGTTTTCAGTAATAAGATAAAAAGCAGTGGAGCCAGGATTTTGCCTCATTGACATGGGTGGGAATTTGCTAGTCTCTTAGTAGGTCATTTTACATACATGGTTCTTGGTACAAAGGAATATCACTTGGTAGTGATTAATAAGGATTTAATTTGGAGAATATTTACTCACTTGAGTCATCCAAGTAAAAATTCACTGGCTCAGACCGTACATCGGTATTGTAGTACTTGAGCGTAGTTGCGCAGAGCTCTGCAGGATCTTTTTACCACAATGATGATAGTACAGTATATTGTGAAAGTAATTGTAATGTGTAATATATAATTACATGTAATGTGTAATTATTTCATAATAGAGAATTGTAGGAAGTATTGCAAAGGTAATTAAAATGTTGTTCACTTTTGTATTTTTAAATTCCCCGTTATCACCTTTCTTTGACTTATAAACTAAGAAAACTTAATTGTTCTCTAACATAGTATTAAAATGTAGTCTTACTTTATTCTTCATTTTGTTTTGTTTCCAGGTGGAGGCATAGCTGTTGGAACCCTTCTTCTTATTGGTTAGTATAGAATATATAGATACTTAAACCCATATTCTGATGTGTTTTGCTTGTTTTAATGTATTTATCAAATAACCTGGCTTTTCATTGTTTTTTAAACTCAGACTTTAAGAAAGCATAACTTTCAGGCCCCTTCACTTTGGGTAGCCTTCAGAGTGGACTATTATCTATTTCAAGAATTACTGGAGTTGGATCAAAACCTTACTTTTAGGCAGGTTTGAGCCCCCAAGAAGAATACCACAGAATTCTGTCTGAAAGCAGGGCATTCAGCAAATTTCAGGACTTTTTAGGGAATTTTTCAAGAATTTTCTAAACTACTTGATTTCCTGTAAGATTCAGACTGTTTATCATCACAAAGGTGTTTTTTTTTTTTTTTAATTTGGCTTCCTGAGGAAGATGTGAAGTACAGTACCTTTTCATCTTTTGGTTGCCAGAATCAGCTAAGAGAAAGCTCATGGAAGCCTTGCTTTCTGTCAGGGTGAGGATGAGGCACACTGAGATGATTAAATAGATTACACAGAATTCCCTTTGCAGACTACACTGAAACTGTCTGTACCATGTCTCCATTGCAGCTCAGATGCTCAGCTTTCCTTTCTGTTAAATAGAAACAGGATGAGGACTATGGTACACATGTCTTGTCTTCATATCCCCAGGTAAATGTACTGGACTTAGACCCAAAAAACATTTGCCAGGCCTCTCAGTTTAAGCATAGCTTCTTACAAGTTAGTCTTGTAAGTGCTTACAGTTTAAATATATAAGTAAAGATGATCGTTATTGCAGAAGTGAAATTAAAGGAGATGCCATCTGATTTGTCACATCAGTTCATTAATCTTGGGCTTCTAAGGATACAAAACTATCTCAAAATGATTTAAGGGCTGAATGGTGATAGAAATGTGTTTTTTTTCCCTATTTTAAATGTTTATCAGATTAATGGTTCTTATGAGAAACTTTCAAACTTGTTACTTTCCTACCAAAAAGAACTGGTGTTACAGGAAAAAAATGAAAGGTTATTAGAGAAACATCTGTAGTTATGTGGAAAATATCTGCATCTATAATCTGTGTTTACATCTTAAATAGTATAACAATTTAAATACTACTTTTTGATACCAAGTTGCTGGAACAGAGAACTAGGAACCTAGGGACAACAGATCTAGCTCTTAGCTTTCCAGTCACTGCAATTTCCCTGAACTACTGGAGTCTAAAAAGTTGTGTGATTGTTTTCTCCCACCGAATAAGAGGTAACATAGCTCAATTTCCTTATTTGTAGGAGGAATGAAAATATTTATCACATTGCAAAGGTATTTGAGATATGACAAGCAATGTCTGAGTGCCTACATACTAAGTGCCAAAAATCCTCCATTAAAGGCTTAAAAATGAATTTATTGTTGTCCTGGTTTTGCAGGGATAAAATTTATAGAATCAATTTTCTGTTACATTTTGTTTCAGTTTGTGGCCAGCCATGGTATGGTGATCAAGGCCAATAGCAGTGAAAGCCAGGGCAGCTGACCCAGGCTGGCCCTTAGGTGTATTCTAGAAGAAAAACTTCATGTTCACTATAAATGGGAAACCTTGCTGGGGATGGGGGGCTTTTTCCTCTGCTCTCCTCTACCTCTTTCTCCTTCTCTTCTCCTTTCCTCTCAATGGTTACTATCCCTGGAGGACTTGCCACCACTGTATGAGCTAAGTATAATTTTGTGTCTTTTGTATTAATATCAATATTGGTTTTCTTATTAAATCTGTTTAAATTTCAACCCACAAGTCTCCCTCCTTTTCCCAATTCCTTTACTTGGTTGGGGAGGGGAGATTGGGTGATAGAACAACTGGTTATTGTTTAGCCCTGGGTGCGGGCTCAACGGAAGCCGTTTATTTTAAGTTAAAACAGTGGATTACAGGAAGACAGCTGTCAATAGATTTGAAATTGGTAGGTAAAATCTGGAAGATAAAAGTAAAAAAGGTGTTACTACCTATAAAAATGCCAGTTTCTCATTGCAGAAGCTTGAAAGTGTAGTAAGGCCCATTTTGGCTAAATCCTGAACTTTTGAATGCTTCACAGGTTGTTAAGGATCGGTGCAAAATTGTAAAATGGGAGTGTAGAGACAAAATCTGGAAAACTCAGGTACAGAGTAAGATACGACTAGCAAGAATTATCAAAAGTAATACAAATTTTTCTTAAGTATCTCAGTAGTTATGAGAAGCCCAAGAAAAGGGCTAATTGGTTACTTGACGAAGTGGAAAAGCTAGTCATAGTTGATATTGAGAAAGCAGAAAATTGTAAAAATTCTTGTATTAATCTTCACCCAGAAGGAGTACTGAAATCTCATTATTGTCATAATTGAGAATAGTGACTAGATTTCAGCTTTGCCTGGGGAAAAAGCAGACTAGTATATGCCTAGGTGATTTGTGTGGTTTCAGATAGATTGTGTCTGCAGAGTATTTTAAGAGCTTGCTGATGGAGTCTTAGGACCGATAGCGTTTATGAGAACTGGTGGAGGACAGCAAAGGAAAGAAGGAACTGGAAGATTAGAAAATACAAATACAGTTTCTATTTTTGAATGCTGTGGGAAGAGTCGCTGAATTGCAGGCGTTGAGCTATAGTTCAGAAGAAAACAAGGATATAAGTAACAGCTGGTATGTTGAATAATCTTTCTGTATGAGATAATGAACTTGTGGATAGAGGATAAGCAGGACACACCATTTGTCTTCGCTTTAGTAATGCTTCTGACACTATTTCAAGTGGCATTCTCATAATTAAAGCTAGGAACCGTACTCTCTGTTCATTTCTAATATGCATTCTTTGTGTTTATAATGCCAACTAGCTTCACAACTTAGATTGCCATTGCATCCTGCCCATTATATCCTTCTTGGTGTTCGGAAGTATGCTTTTTACTTCCAAGAAGTTTAGTCTCCTGATCACTTGAAAGTATTTCTAGTAATATCATTTAGAATTCATTGGCATGAATTTATGCAAAGACAAAAACATCATGTCTCTAGTGATAGGCACCTGTAGGCTAGCAGCTGTTCAGAGTGTGGCTTTTCAACTTTAAGAAAGATTTAATCAGTAATTTTCAGTCATTTTCTGAAAGGGTTGAAAACAGTGTGGTCCCAACTCTTTACCTGCGGTTACTTTCACTGTGGAATGATAAATGTCACTTGGGACAGTGCTCTGCATTTGTATCTAGAATTTTGGTTAAAATATTGTGAATTTTTATAAGATTTTGAATTAGTCTTAACACTAAAGAACCTAACAGTGAGATTTGGGAAGAACTTACTTGAAATCTGTTTTAACCACTGTTGGGATTACATCATGTTATCTTTTGCTGGTATAGGGCTCATGTGAACCTGCACTAGAGGCTGAACAGCATTTTCTGTTTGCTAGTGAGCAAGATAATTGCTCTTGTTATGGCTTGGTGTTACTTTAAAGCTAGTTTTTATTTCTACATTTTATCCATCATTAGAGACAGGTGTTGCTGTCACACTGAATCTTAGAAAATCTTGATTTTTATGTAAAGTGTATAAATTAGTGGATGTTGTGGTGCAGATTAAGTAATTTGAATAGTTGCCTGCCAGAAAAAATAACTGACATTACCTAATTCCATGTAGGCCACTATCTGTGTAATGGCTACCATTTAAGTTGAGATTTTTTGAGAAAACTGAATTGATGCAGCAGTTCACTATTGCTGAAAGGTGTCCAAATCTTTCTCCCCATTCTTGAATGTGCAGTCTTGTTGTTCTTTGCGCTGGCGCTAGTGCTTTTCAACTCTCAGCTCTCCCAAGTTGACAGAAAACTCACCCAGTTAAAGAGTGGAGGCTTTTCTGTCTGTTTAGTGACCTGAATCAGCTCACTAACATGCGAGATGAGTACCAGAGCCAGCACAAGGGAAAGAAGGACTGCACAGTGAAGACTAGGAGAGAAAGTAGATGGCCTTTTTCAAGGGCAGAAAGTACCAGTTAATCTGACTTTTCTCATGAAATTTCACCCAAATTTCTGTGAATTCAGGAAAAATGATAGAAGGTTTCTCTCTTACTGCTTTCAATGAATATCTTGCTTTTTTTCCCTCAGTTTCAGAAGAGCTGCAATCTTGCTATGGACAAAGGAAGAAGAAAACATGTTAGAACCTATCATATTTTACACAGATCAGAGATTATGAAACTAGATGAGTTTTGTTTTGTCTTCCCATTGCAGTATTCACTGCCCCTTCCAGTAGATGAACTGAGTGGCATCAAATGAACTTACTAGCTGGAAAATTGTCATTAAACAAAATGAAGTTGTTCTTCAGATGGCATGCAATTGAGTGGTGAAATACTTCACCATAGGGTGTTGTGGATGTAAAAAAAAAAAAAAAAAACACAAACAAAACAAACAAACAAACACACAAAAAAAAAAAACAAACCACATGATCTCAGTGGGAAACTGGGCAGCTTGATGGAAGGGAAAGCCATTTTCATTACTAGGTTAGTGGATACCAAGTCTGGCTAAGGAAGTGCTTGAGCTACAAGTGGTGGGAGGCTGAGCAAGTGGTTGGGTGAAGCATCGCATTTGCTTGTTCAGTTCTTCTTACTTCTTCCTAAGTATCTGCTTTTGGCTACTGTTGAGCATAGGGTTAGCTATCCATTTCACCCGACCTTAATGGCACCAGATGAAGCGAGTACAAAGGCAGTGAGCTTTGTGTTCTGATGAAAGAGATGACAAGACTCAATGATTTGAAAATGATGGGATTTTTACCTGAATTTTTCCCCCCCGCCTCTTCTGGGTCCATAGCTGGCAATACTCAGTGGTGGGTTTTAGTTTCTTATCCCCTATGTTGGTTGTTTATTTGTGATCTGATATTAAACCTAGCTTCACAGAAACATGAAGGAGAATCTCTCTTTTAGAATTGAAGGCTAACTTTTTTCCCCAAATAAGACTTACCATATATTATTTTGAAACGTATAATTATATACAAAAAGTCTTAAAGTAAGAACTATATTTATTCATGACTCATTAGTCTAAAACTTTTTAGACTAATTTTTAAAGTCAGTGCAGGTAGAATTGTAACTGCATTGTTAGAATATCTTGTCAGTATACAAAAAAAGTCTGTCATGAGATTAGTCTAGGCAAGCTTAATATTATACAGGATTGAAGCTGTCAGTGATAAACCTCCTAGGAAGATCTTTCTGCGTTGCACTCCAAGTGTTATAAAAAAGGTTAAATTCTTCCCCCTTCTTTCAATCTTCTCTAAGGCAAGAATAAATTGCATTACTTTTAGCTTAGCTCCCTTTGCAAATTAAATGCTCATGTTCATTATTTGACACATTATCTTGGTTAATTTAACCAAATAATAGTAGATTCAGGGTATTAAAATATTTATTTTAACTGTTGTGTTCTGAAGATGCACTAATGGCACAGGATACTTGATAAGACTGTAAAACATTGTTTGAAGTGTAAGTGCACAATTTTAAAAAATTTGATTCGTAATCAAGAGCATCGTGATTTTCAGTTGAAATTAATTCTACAATATATTCTTTTGCCAGTGTTTTATTTATATGAGGATTAGAGCACTGAGGCACATGGTAGTATCATGCAAGATCCTAGCTACTAGAGGAACTTGAAACTTCCTGGGTTTTGTTCGTATAGTGTGAATGTTTTGGGATTTTGACTAGTACATTAATTTCCAAAGATCTTGCTGTACTGGGTTTATAAGAAGTGGTAAAACAAGCATTCTGGCTCTGTGTGAAATGGAATTTGAACACTGTCAGAACAGTTTGTTCAATAGGAATCTGAGACCACTTGTTTGTTGTTTCATCTTAAACTGCTCCAGAAGATTAGCTTTCTAGAAGAATCTCCCGTTTCAAAACAAACAAATAGTACAGCCCTTGATTAAGAACACTCCTTTCCCCCCCTCCCCTCTCTGAGGTACTCCAACCTGTTATATGTCTGTTTTGCCAGCCTCAGGAAGAGTTTCCTGGAGGATGATATTTTGTTTTTAAAATATAAGCCTTGTTTATATAACACATTCTGCATAGTGAGTTACAGCACACTCAAACAGGGCTGTCCTGGGTACCCTGTGAGAACCTATTTTTGCATACCTTTAAGACTCTCTAGTTTTGACAAGGTCATTGACAGCTAAATGTTTTGAAGATTATCAGTAGGAAGGTTTTTGTTGGTAGCTGAGGTCAATTATTAAAAGTTAAAGTTGACTGGTTAAGAGCAGGTCTATACTTGTACTTTCTAAGCCTTGAAGCAGTTTCAGCTTCTTTAATTAGCTACTATTATTTTTGCTAGACATGCAATTTAACCTGACTGGTAAGAGCTCTCTTCACTTGTCAATATAATTGAATTTATCATCTTTTTAAAGTTGCAAAAGATAATCTTCAGAGAGGTACAAAACAGTGATTTGCTAAATATAATTCTACAAAATACAAGTTACCAGAATTCACCTTCCTGAAGTATGGCCAAGTGCCAAAGATTGTAACTTATATGTTTGACAACTCCATTTTGGCATGTGCTAATTAATTGCAAGTGACACAGAGTATATCCCCTCAAGCTTAGTGTATGTGGACATTAGTAAAGTATCTTTTAAATGGAATTTCAGATTATTAAAATAATCGCATCTTATAACCTGCAGCAATTCAGAGACATGTTTCATAGCTACAGAAAGACACACCTTAGGTCACAGTACCATACTGTAGAAGTATCTGGTGAAAAAATGATCAATACTGATAGGCTATGACAGGCTTTTGACAGCTTTAGGGCAACCTGTCTAGACTTTGTAGAGAGACAAAAAAATAAGCTATCTGTACATTACGTTGTTGCAGTCTTATTTTTTCCTCTGATAGCTCACATCATTTTAAGCAGTTATACTACAAATTATCTCTGGATTTTTTCAAAGACCTTCATGCTGTTTAATATACTGATGTTTAAAAGTCAGCTATTATAAATATTATCTATACATATTTGTTACCATATGGTGGATTTTGTTCCTGATTTTTTGTTTTCTGTGCCCTAGCTAAACTCCAGTGCCTTAAAATTTTGTATTTAATTCCGTGACCCACTGATTTCTCTGAGTAGTAACTACAGACAATCCATGCACAAAGGTGTTGAGAATGTCTCTTACGTATTCAGTAGCCTATACAGTCTAGGGGTAAAAAGAGCCATAAATAGGAATTGGTCTTTATCCTTAGTTTTCAACATGGTTATATGTTGGAATTCATCACACTGATACTGACAGTACTGCCTTTTCTTCATGACTATGTTAGCCATGAAAGCACGCTGTTGTGGAAAGAGGCCAATAGAAAATGACCACAATAAACTATTTTATTTATGTCCTTATCTGTAGGATCAGAAGAGGTTTTGTCCTGGAGACAATATGCATAACTTCTAGGTAAATAATCTCTTTTCCTTGTATAGTTTTACGCTTCACTAGTTACTCACCTGCTACTTAGCCGTAGAACACTCTTTGTTCAAAAAGAATCAGAGAACGCTGTGGACTGCTGTGTGACTTGCAGTGACTGGACCCAGAAAAGAGTCTGCAGCTGCAAGAGTCTTCTTTGTTTATGTGCCTTATTAGCTAGAAGTAAAGTTCATGATGAAGGCTGCTGATGGGACAGCTTTTCAGTATGGAGGCTAAGAATAAAAATTTGTGCCAGGCTTGTCTTAAGTATCTTGGCTGACTAAAATGCACTTAAGTGTTAGTTCCTACACATACAGAATGGAGGTAGTTCTTTTGGATGTGGGTGTAATTTGGAAAAATAAAGATAACAGTTGAGAATTTATCCTAGCCATCAAAATAGTAAGTCCAAGCATTATCAGAAAACAAATATACTTAAAAGGATTTCATTCAATTTGTCTGTGAAAGTAATCAGTGAGCTACTGAAGTACCTGTGCTAAATGATTTGTTTGTTTATTTACAAGAAGAAAGCTGTACTCTTATGGTTTTGAATAGTAACGTAAGTATTGAAGCCAGGGTACAATGCATGCTGTCAGAAAAGCCCCATATGGGTGCACTTTAGATCTTTTGAATACCACAAAAGTTTAGTGACCTAGAAATGAATCAATAAAAAGCCATCCTCTATGTGACAAATTGAAGAACTGAGGGATTCTTACAGATGCATTGACTTTAACAATTCAAGATACACTGTTTGTAAAGGCTTTCTGAGACACATTTAATCCTTAGAGTACTGTAGCAGACTATGAGGTGTTTTATGTTTAGATCACTCTCCAATAGTTCATTTCCTATTTTTACTGTAAGTTTACTGTTATGAAAATCAATGTAAGAAGACTAAAGGAAAGGCTAATGATAAAATGATGTGTCTTTACACTGAATGTAAATGTTCTTAATTTGCTAAATTGAAAATTCCTTGTTTTGCAAAATATGTTTTGGAAGGGTATGGCAGTGTAAGAACCTCTCTAGTCCTGTTACATTACAAGTCTGTCACTCAACCCAATGAGTTATAATCTTGGATAGGTCAGTAAAAGGGTTTATATCCCTGTTCCCCATTGCTTCACTTCTATAGATTGTTTCAACATTTCAGTATTTCAAATAAAATTTGAGTAAAAATTCTTAACTACTACAGCCTTATTTCCTCTTAGTTTAATTAAATAGTCATCAACACACAGCATGATTTCTGATATTTATCCATCGCTTATGGAGTTTCTGTGTTATGTTTGGCACAAAATTGAGCATGTTGTTTACTTTCTAAGGAATAATTAATACCAAAAATGATGATCCACAAAGACACTCTGTATAGTTGCATGCACATACGCAAACAATAAAATACTTGGACTAAATGAGATATTGGCTTATATTCCATTAAATGTCAGTTAAGTCCTGTCCATATGCAAGGTGAACTTTAACCTGTAGATAAAAATTAAGAAATCAAGATTTTTGATTCAACAAGGATGACGTAAGTGTTACAGCTGAGGATCCTTCCAGAGCACCCGACTAGTGTTTCTTTTCCTCTTCTGTTCAAAGGGAGGGAGGTCTAACAAAATTGTCTCCCTCCACTGACTTCTGCTGCGGTGATATGATTATGTGGGAGGCTAGGTGGCTTCTTTCAGGTAGCTCAGACAATTTTTTTTAAAAAAAAGTTAATCAGTAGATATCATGCTGTCACTTCGATTTCTAGAGGGCTTTGGCTCTTAAATTGAGAGCTTCATAGGTGGAGATTAGCACATGGAAGTCAATATACTGTGAATAATATATTACCAATTATATTGCAGTAAGCAACCAAAGCATAAATAACTAGAGAGCCAACATTTAGGGGGCAGGAGCTGTATGTGTTCCTGAACTCCAGTTATAAGGGAGAATTAATCTGCATATGGGTTTTATTTTCTTCTTGCTGAAGCAGTTTAAGATCTAAGCAGACTCCAAAGACTATAGTTACAAAATAAGACTGTAACACTTCTTCAAAACTTTAGATAGTGTCAGTTCTACTTTCTGCTTCTGCAACTGTAGTGCTTCAGTTTTATCTGAATTGAGTCTTATCTCCATCCTAGTCTTGTACATGGATCTACATCCTCAGTCACAGCACAATGTGTGGAGCTGAGTTACCAGGAAGACGGTTCTTCAGTAACACTGTTAATGGCTTTTCAAGCATGCAGGAGTAAACTATATAAAATATTTAGTTAAGAGCTCCAAACTTGCAAGGAAATTACAGTTTGTAATTCTGTAATGCTTTTGGAAATCAGTCCTGCTGAAATTTTAAGGAACCCAGCACTGTCAACAGTAAGCTTTTGTCAGTACTCTGCTTTTCACAATACTGATTTGTCCATATTTTTCACTAGACTATTATTTTTTAAAAAGATGTGTTATTTGAAGTACATTAGAAGGCTAATATGGCCTACTAAGCAGGTTAACAGTATCAAAGGTAAATTATATTAATACAGTCTGAGTTCTTAAAACCCTCAGACTCTACAATAAACTGGATTCATCAATGGCTAGTACTAGTAGCAATAGTGTTGTAATTATTGTATTCCCTTTGGCTTATTTGGATGTCCAGTTTTATGTAATTTCCTGTCTTAGCGACTGTGTTATGAAGCGTTTTTCTCTATCTTGAAATATTGCTTTAGAGTCACTTGTAGTTCATTTCTTGGATTTAATGAAAGGGAAACTTTTAAGTATGCATTTCTCCTTAACGAAGTAGGTAATCTTGATGGGAGAACTTCTCTGGGAGAACTGTTCCTTTTCCAGTGAATTTGTAAACTTGTAGTTTAAATTTCTTTCTTCTGTTAATCTAAGCACTGAAAGCATCTGTACTGGTGCATGATATTAGGAGTGTAGCAGTGCAACACTGTTTTTCTGTGATTTAAGTTTCCCCATTGCTATTAATGTTCTTTCTCCTTTTTGAATATACATCTCCTTTCTTTGTTTCCTCCCACTCCACTTCATTGGTTCTTTTTGACTCTTAAGCTCCAAAACATACTATTCTGATACATATCAAAGTTATATTCTTTTTGTCTTCCTTCTTTAGTATTTTTTACAAGTTAGATATGAATGGCAACTTTCTTATTTTCAGCATTTGCTGTTGGTTTTGTGGTTTTTCTTTTAATATTTTCATATGTGATTTATAATAGGGAGGAAATTTTTTCCAAGTCACACAAAGAATGGATAAAGAGAATTGTTGGTTCTGTATAGAGAAAATCTCTCGCTCTGTATTTTTCTGCCACAACATCCCTGTGTATCATCTTCCAGCAGCCAGATCAACAGATGAAAAAGTGAAACCTTACATTGTTGCATTTACTTTTCTCCCAAACACAGTATTTCAGATATCTTTCTAAATAAATGTCAGAAATATGTTGTTCCAAAGGGCATGATCTAAAATTTTACTGGACAGTTAATTGGGTAGTTATCTTGTTAGGAATTTTTTTTACCAGCATTAACATTGCTATTGTTTATATTCCCTAAAAATAAATAAAATCAGGAATGGTTCAAATTTCAATTGTTATTTACTTGTTCACTTCCCCCATAGTTTTGAGTTATGATAAGTTTTAATTCTACGAAGCACATTAAGACTTTCTAATTCTGGTCATTTCTGATACTTAACTTGCAACAAAGAACCTGAAGGAAATGTTAGCCTTTCTGAAGTCAGTGGGAGTTTGTATTTTGTTTCAGTAGGCTAGTATTCACAGTGTCTGTTAACAAGTATTGTCTCACTTCTTAAAATATAAATTCACGTGTCTGTTGAATGTATCATGATTTTGCTCTGGATAGCTTTCAAAAATGGCATTGCAAATTGTCTATTTTTTCAATATAGCTGTTTGTTTTGCCTATTTTTGTGGTTCTCACAGTTTTCAAAGAAGTGCAGATGTAAGCCTGTCTCTATAAGAAATGATACCTTTATATAGCTTTAGCATGCCAAATATGATTAATTTTTTAAAAGCATCAATTAATAGATATTTTAAGTAAGATGATTAACATTTTAAGCATTAAGAATATAAATATTAACACAGTTCTCCCAAATGAGCAAACCCCCTTCCCGTTAAACCATGATTTCAGTAATCTTAGTTGATACTTAATGGGAAACCTTGTTAGGAAGATAGGAGTATTGCTGTATCCCATCCATATCTTAGAATCAAATACATGATTGAGAACTATTTCTCTGGCTTGACAATTTAGGAATATGATATTATCAAGCATTATTTTTAAAGCTTTGAAATCATATTTTACCTATTACCTCTGTTGTACATTATATACTCCAGGAGACAGACCAAAAGGAGGGGTTTTATAGTGTTGTGAAAATGCAGGTAGGTGATTTATCTAACAAAAAAAAGAAAAAATTCCAACTATTCTTGTTTTCACAGAGGAAGATACATATGGTCTTTACTCCAATTTGTTATTCAAGTATTTTCTCGCAGAGGGAGTTGTCTGTGGACATGACTTGTTTGTTGCTTCTGCTAAAGAGCATCCTGACAACATCTTAAAGGTAAAGAAGACTCATAGCTTTTGACAAGTAAAGCTGTAATCTCTTGATGAATTTAAATACATTTTAAAGTGTATATAATGTGTAGTGAGAAATTAATTAGTCTTGGTGATTCATAAGAATGTGTTGGGAAGTGCAGGAGTATTTACACTAGCCAGATTTGGGAATTAAATTTAGCTCACTAGCCTCTGCCTATGGACAATGGAGTAAGATCCTCCTAAGGCCAAATGAGGCTAGGAGCCTGCTTATCCTTTATTTTGATTATGGATGAAAACCAGACAGACCAGCTGGCTTAGTTTAATGCATTGAGTAAACCCAACTGTTTACAGTTTCCACCTGCCTATCAGGAAGAGTAGTTAAGCTGCTTCCAACATATTGTGGTGGAAACAGTGTACGATTTGTGTAGACACTTGTTGTAGTTTCTTATTTCCTATAGAAAAGAGAAATATCATTTAACATCTTTACAACTTCCTTTACACATACTTTTCAAGCTGACTGTCTTTTTTCTACTAGGAGACATGGTCAGCTTTGGATCAGGTCATATAGAAAAGTTCCTTTCAGACTTCAGTGAGCTCCTAATCAAACACTGATAGTTTCCATTATAAGGAAATTATATAAGGGAAAAAGCCTGATCAACACTGCAAAAAATGCTGAAGTGTGAGGATAATCTTACAAAATTTCATTAAATATTTTATGTCTTTGTAAGGCTGCTTTTTTCTAATATCAAAAGTAACATATAATTTACTGATTACTTCTGCATCAAGTGAAGGCTGGCTATTTCCTTAAGAGTCTTCAGAGAACTATTTCTGGACAAAATTATTACTTTTCTTTTTTCTCATGTAGTGATGGTAGATTCTATGCCTTATCTATTCAATATTATCTTCAGTATTCAGGAAAAAATATATTCTTAATGAAATGATGATTGTGGTTATGACAAATCTAATAATTTTTTTATGATCTTGAACCGAAAGAGGGTTCATTTAGGGGTGAAATTTTTACCATTTGTTCTTGTGGTTTAGAATATAGCCTAAACAAATAGGTTAGAATTTGATTGTGAAGTATGAATTACATAAGAAAGTGTTATATTCTTTAGCAATATTTTTTTTTAAATAACTGATAATCAAGTCATTGACTCTCTGACTGTACAATACATGATCATTGTGGTTATTTTTCTCATCAAAAGTAAATTATTCAAATGAATATTTTTATTGCATTAAAATTTCTTAAAATGGAGTAGCTAACATACGTTCTATTCTTCTTCCATTCACCTTTGAATCAATTGTTCATAGCATGTAGTTATTTTTCCAGCTCCTGTTCTTTATGCTTTTGCATGTTAATCAACAGACATTGTTACATACATCTATCCTTCCTGTATTGTTTTGAGTTTGTGGTCAGTTAGTTCAATGTGACTTACTGAGCTCAGTTGTCTGATTTGGAATAAGTCTCCTTACTTTTCAGGGGTAGACACTAAGTAATAATACTGCATTCCTCTGTTGTAACTCCGTAGTGGTGTTACTGTAAGAGACTATAAACTATTACTACAGGAAAGTTGTGGAAAACATAATTTTGTCTTGTTTTCTTCCTCCATTTGTGTGTTTATATACCCAACAGTACTCTTGTCTATGCTTTTCTACTCTTACCTTGACTACTCAACACTTCCTTTGCTTAACAGGCACGGCACAGTAGAGTTGACTTCTCTGATTTGTATTGCTGTCTTGAAATTGCTTCAGTGAAGTAACCCTGTAATATGCTAGACATCAATCTAGAAAATTACATACTTTCACACTTGGAAAGCTTAGGCACTTCTTGAAATGCCAGTATGTGTTACCTAAAAAACAGTATTGCTTCATTTGGGAAAAGTTGATCTAAGTCTGGCATTGGCCACAGTTAGGTCTCCAAATCACAGAAGTAGAGGAGTTTTCCCTATGACTGTCTCACTTGACTTTTAAAAGAGAGGACCTTCAGGTGCTTCAAGAGGTCCTCTTCTGTCATAAAAATGAGCTGTTTGGGATTTGAATGCCTCCACCAAGTGAGGATTTTAATATAACTTATCTGACTGTTGAATAACATTGCATTTTATTTGAGATTAGTAATTTATTTATTTTCAGTATCTGATTGGACTGTACTTGTTACTGGAAAGGCAACATAGATGTGATACATATCAACCTGAGTTATACATTTTATGCTTGGTTTTTATTTTATAAAATTCAAGTATGGATTCAATATGTTCTATAGCGAGTATTCTAATTAACTGGTGTTTTACATAAAGGCAGTTCCTTAACTGCCTTATGTCCATATTGTGTGGTCAGTCCATTTATACATTCAGTTCTCTGCTGAGATACCATAACTGCCCTATTCTAATTTTATGATGTGATTGGAAGTTTCTTGAACCTATAACCAAGGCAAATATTGCTGGTAGTAGGAAGGGGAAAAGACATTCTTATAGACCATAATTATCTTGAAATTGTGTATAACTAAAAGACAAGCAGAGGATAAAAAGCCCTGATCAGCTGCCTAAGATATATTATATTACCACCCACCAATTTATCCATCATCATTTGAAAACATATTCATGCCTTTTGTAGTCAAAGCTCCTTCAGGAAATTGGCATTAAGATGTAATGCTGAAAAATTATACACCTCTGGTAAAACCTACAGAGCTATATATGTGCTGTTTTTTAGAAAGTATTTTAAACATTTGAGAGCATTTCTGTTCTATCTATATTCTTCAACAAAAAGCAACTTTTTACTATAAGGGTATAAATACTGGAAATAGTATATAATATAAGAAATAGTATGGTATACTTCTGTGATCAATCATAAAATACAACTGATTGTATTAGTTTGTTAGCAAAATGTACTTCTGTTATTTCCACGGTTATTTAAAAAAAACAACAACAATAAACAACGCACTGAGCTTCAGCGTTGTATTACTGTGTATGCAAACAACCTCTTGAAAGAAAGCGTAGCTGTCTACATGGACTTTTTTATTCCAGCAAAGTACATTCAACCATGATGCTTACGTTTTTCCATCCTATATATGACTCTCAAACATTGTTTTGTCAAAAGGAAGAATGCAGACCTCGAAGAAATGGTCAGGCTGGTGACCAGGGCTCTCCAAACTTCCATTTTCAAAGGGTGCTATTCTGACTTCTTCCTGTCTCTTCGCTATCTGGTGTTGTGAAAGAAGCTGTGTGTGAATGCAAGAGGTTATTTTTTCTGTCATCTGACTTTCTTAGATGCTACATAAAGAAATTAAAAGTATAACAACTTGAAAGGTAAAAATATATATGCAAGCAGGGCTACCTTCCTATTATCCTTTTTTCCCCAATTGTATTTTCAAAATACGTGAGCTTGTTACAGTGATTCAACTGCTGCATGCTGTTAAATGTTATCACTTAATACACAGAAATCCAATTACAGTTACAGCACTAGTGAACTTTCTTACCACCTTTTATCTCTCTCTCTGAAGTGAAGGTAGCCTTGTGGCACAAAGGCTAGAGTAGAAACTAACCCTGGCAGCTGTCTCAGACTTTGAAAGTTTAAAAAATCTGATTTATTATATAGCTCTTACTCATCTGTTTACTTTTCTTGCTTGCATGTTGCATAAATGGAATATCTGTTTTACATTTTCCTATATTAAAATGCAAATATTTTAATTGTAATACATTTTTCTGCATTACAAAACTGTGTCATAAACTTGACAGAGAAGTTGTATGGGTGTGAAAGAGAATGCTGGAAAATAATAATTGATTCAGTTTAAAAAGAATGAAATCCTTTTAAGCAGTACCCACGCTGGGATCTCTCTAAAGTGTAAAGCTTAGTCTTTGTCAAAAGTTCAGACCGATCTAATAAAAAGATTTTCCAGAACCAAAGGAAATAAACGTTTGGCTTAAATTTCCTCTCTACCAATCCTTGGCTGTTTATTAGGATATTTTCTTTCATGATCTTAGTTACGAAATTATGTTTGTTTTTAAACAGAGACCTTAGCCTGTTAAATGTAATATAAAAGTAGTAACTTAAATAAAACAAATGTTTAGGCTTCAGTGTTCACAAATAACTATTTCACAAATCCACTTCGTAACTTTGTAGAGTTGATTTGCTCAGTTAGGGAACTACTGCTTACAGTACTCATCTCTAAAAGTGTTCATGAATAATGTTGTTGTTATTAAATCTGTTGTGCATTACACACTGCAGCAGTTTACAGAATTTTGGACAAGGGCACTCTTATTTTTGTTCAGTTTCTTCACATTACTTTTTTATTATGTTGTTCTCTTTTTTTTGTTGCATTTATCTTTTACATACTTAAGCATACATGAACTGATTCAGAAAAGGTGCAATTAAAAAAAAGTATCATCTAATCTTCTCATATGCATTCCTGGATTTCAGTGTTGTGAATGGAGACATAGTGCAAGGAAGTTATAGCAAAGAATTCTGCGACTTGACTGTAGGGTTTACTTCTGTGCATGTGAAGTAGAGAATCTTTTCTCACGGGTTAAAAAAAAATATCCCTTAGAGTACTTTCAATTAACCTTTTTTATTTCATAAAACAGAGGAATATTACTTCCCTTTTCTCTTCACACAATTCTCATTTATCCTGGGTTGACATCCACTTGGTCCTTTTGAATGTCAAGGAAAAATTTCCGTAGAACAGCCTTACCTGGAGTTGGAAATAAATTGTAGTACAAGGGCCACTGAAAGGAGAAAAATTCTGTATCCAGTCGTTTGTGTTCTTTAACAGTAGGCCTTGTCTTCATAAGTGTTTACAATCAAAATAGAATCCTCCCTCCTTTTGGGAGTAGGGCCCTTTAAACTGACATTTATATAATGCATTATTGAAAAGAAAATATTTACCCTTCCTGACTTACCATCTGGTGTCCTTTAAATACTGAAAATTAACATAATGAAAGAGAGCCTTAAATTCATGTGAGTTTAAACTATTTAAATATCGTTGCAATTAGAGATCCAACAGTGAATCGCACTCCCTTTAATATTTTTTCTTTCACGTTTCTTTAACTGTACCTGTGATGATATTGCATTGCAAAATAGTTGCATAAAACAATGTGAACAACATATTTATTGATACATAAATAGATAATGTTTAAAATTCTTGAGTACTATTAATTATACAGTATTGAAACCCGTAAGGATCAAAGGATTTTATGTAAGAGGGATTTCACATACAGCTTGGATTATGTTGCTAAATAATAGCACAGTAGTACTTCTTTAGCATTGTAAAATAGCTTAGAGAGGAGTATGATGCCTATAGTTGGTGTAATGCATTGGTAATTAAGAGGGTGTGAGGTTAAGCTTCATTAACAGCTGTGGGATTGTATCTTGGCTTTTATTATCCCCTAGAGAACATAAGAAGTGAGAGAGGTCAAACTGTTAGAATCTGATTTTACTTCATGCATCTGCCAAAACAAGGCAAGCAAAGTAATGTGGCAGCAAACACAGAAGGACCTGGCTTGCTCGCAGATACGGGTTGTACACTGTTTTATTACAAGGATAAAAGATTTATTAATGAAAGAAGTTTTTTTGTGTTTGCAATAAAACCTTCATAAACTTGGTTCGTAGGAAACAAAATTATTTTAACTGCATTGTCATTTAGTATTAGTGCTTTAGAAAACAATTTTTTTCAAAATTTATTTTTTATTTTAAAACATAGCAACGAACTTCCTTCTCTCTTTTTTTTCTTCCTACTACATCTCCCTCTAGACACGAATGCCCCAACCAAACTGCACTTAATAACTTTAGCGCTTGTCTGCCTTTTGCTGTATTGATGCTGCATAGCAAAGACTTTAGTTGACCCCAAGAAGTGCTGTATATTTTCATTTTTTTTAACTAATGCACTGTTTTTTTATATACCTTATGAGAGATTTGTCTTTTTTTTTTTAGCCTGGGTGAATGTAACAGTTCTCAGGAGCTGACACACTGATGCCCCAAAATTGTCAGTTGCAAAGCTTTTGAAAGCTATATGATATGGGAGCTGAGAAATTTTTAAGCAGAAATAGGTTAAATAGAGATATTACGGGCTGACAAATCAACTCTCCTTTTCTTAGTCTTTTGTTTAAATAATACTTTTATTTCCAAATTCTGGATGAAATTTTGAAAGTAATTTTTGAACATTTTAAGTGTCTTGTATTCTTCTGAAATTCTGATTTTGATTCCAAGAATATAAATTTATTTAATCCTAAATAGGCTTACAATCCCAAATCCTTTTTTAAATTCTGATAATTTCAGCAGAACTTAGGTGCTTTTTATATATGATAGAGAAGTACAATGCTCAAACATAAGTAATGATTTAATAAGACTGCTGGAAACTAGTGTCTATGATTCTCAATTTGTAACGAATCTGGGAGAAAGGGAGTTGTGCTAAAGCCCTTGGATCTCCCACACAGAGACATTTTGAGGAAGAGCCCAGGCGTAGCCATCTTTAATTGTCACTCATGGAAACCCTGTCCTCCACTGCTCTCCATGTGTTCTGCTGAATAGTTTTCTGTTCAGTTTTTGTATAGCTGTGCCAGAAGAAGCCTGTGTTCGGTGGCTAGTTTGGCTGCTGGTCTGCTTCATCCTTTTCATAACTCTTTTTTTTCCTTCTATTTTTAAGAACAATCTGAGAACTGATGAATGCTTTGTAGTTCTTGGACAGTAATGAAACCTTTCATGACACTGAAGACTTGTGAAGTGTATATCCAACCAGCCAGCCTTTATCTTTGATAATATACCTATGTTATGACAACTGGAGACTTTTTCTCACTTACGTGCTCAGTTTCACTCAGGCATGGTCAGGTTTTGAAAGAGCTATTTCCTTGAAATAAAGGGTAACATTTAATTTGCAATATCAGAAGAGGGGAAAGCCTTTTATTCCACTTCTAGTTATCATGAAGATAAAAACAGGATATGAAGATAAAAAGAAATGTTTGGATCATTTCAATTTCAATATTTTTAATATTGCCCATAAAGCACCTTTATATAACTGTGTTCAGTGTCTGTAATTCTCCCCAGTCCCAAGCCTACTAACCAATTTTAAGCTCTTTCCCTTTCCAAAGGTGCTTATAAAAGATCTAGTTAAAAGATTTTTGAAAATTATGGACTGGGATATATGAATCAGTTACATCCTAAGGAAAAACAACATTAGCAATCACCTGTGTATTCTTTAGTGTTTTACCAGGCTAACGAACGCATGCGTGTGGGCTTCTAGCCAACATAGACTTACCTTCGAACAGCAACTGCATCTTTTGCCTCTCTTTTTATACAGTTTAGTGTAAATGGGAGGGAAACAAGGGTAAGCAGAAGCTGGGGTAATAGTGATAAAGTTAGGATGCAAATCTGGAGGTAAACAATCTTTTAGTTCTCTTCATTAATCTTTACCTAATGTGTTCAAATTACAGATATACTCAGAGCATGAACAGGATTGGATTTTTTTTTCCTATTTGTGCTTAAGTACAGCATCTTGGAATGTATTTAACCAAGTTAATATACCAGGTGAAGCTCAAGCAATTGGTCTTCAAAATACCAGTCAGCCCCAAAGGCAAACTACCTTTTCCAGATTGTACCTGAATTATGTATGAAGCCTACTAAGAGGCCATAAAGTGCACAACCACCACATGCAAGAATATGATTCAGGATATGTTTGCCATAGAGCAAAGTGTTTGTTGGGGTAGAAAATTATATGGCTGTGAGACTTACTACCAGAAATGTCTTAAGTCTCAGTGCATCATGTGAACATGGTTCTTGCATAGGGACAAGAGTAGGGTATGTCTAAGAGCCATATTCTTCAGCTAAGCATGGTAGTTATTAGGTTAATGCGTTTTAGAGAAGCAACTGAGGAAATAAGAGTTGCTCTTGGTATGAGAGAGTTCTTCAAGTGCTCCTGGTTCCTTCTGTGGGGCAGCAAGGGGCAAGACAGCATAAAACAGACCTAAGCTGATGCATGTGCTAACTGCTGTGGTACTGAGTCATGGATTTTCTCATGTTGCTTTGTGTGAATTTAGTCCTGTTTAAAACAATAATTTTATAATGCTAGGAGTTTTTTATTATGTCAGAATAAAACCTCTTTATTATGTTTATTATTTAAGTTAAAAGTAAACTATATTGGCAAAAAAGGCTCTTTCAGGTGGATACTTAGATAGCTTTTCATCTCTGGCAGCCAAAACCTTTATCAGCTTCAGGTGAAACCATTTTTCCTTGATCGCTTAATCTGCTTCATTCTTAGCAAGAGTTAAGGCATACCACAGTGCCTAATTGTGTTGAACTGATAGTGTGTCTGTCTCTGATTGTTTTGGACTGAGCTTCTCTGGTGTCAACAGCTAGTATTTGTGATGTCTCCCTTCCATACAGTGTCATGTGAGAAGGTTTTGTTCTGGGTTTGACTGCAAGGCAGGAACTTGTTTCAGTGTTACGTGAGGGTATTGAAGTAGCTTGTACTTTCTCAGTAATACTTGGAGAACCTCTCACCCCTTATCGTCTTGAACGCTCTTCTATTTTAGCATAAAATACAGTCTCTGTGTAAAACATACATTATGTGTGATTATATAAAAGCAAATGTATGTAGCTAAATGTCCCTGTCTCAAATTTGTCTTTGCCCATTATTCTATAATAACAACAAACCAGTAGGGTAAGTGACAGGCATTTGCAGTGATTCTAGAGGAGAAAAATATTAAATAGCTTTAAGAAAACATTGGTGCTGGTTTTCTCTTTACTTAAAGAAAAGGTGAATGGTAAAATATGCTGTTTTCTGGATTTTGGCTTTGCGGATGATGTGATAGCTGCCCAGTGATGCTACACCAGGATGAGGTAGCAACTGGTTATATCAGTGGTAGGGCATGACACAGGGACAAGGTCAGGGAGTTTGATGAAATATTTAGGCAGGATTTTATAATCTCTTCCAAACTGTGACTGGCACTTGTTTTCAGAAAAACAGTGGTTACCCACCACTGTAAAAAGTTGCAGGTAGTATCTGAGACCCAGTTCACCTTGGTGAGTGAAAGGAAGAGATATCTGGAAGTGTTGCTTTGGCCTGCAGAATTATTCCTTTACAGAACTCACTCTTTAAATTAAGGTTGCTTTTATTTATTTTTTTAATTACTATAATTGAGCAATATTTTGAGGTGATTATGTATCAGAGGCTCTTCACTGAAAAAGAAAGACCTTTTTGCCTTAGCGAGTTTAAATCTATGAATAAACGTATTAGGAAATTAAATCTGCGTAATAGTTTAACTGTTCAGTAATTTGTTTTCAAAATAGCACCTTAATTGGAGAATAAGGTTAATTAACTCTTTGTTGTGGGTATCTGAGTTATAAAATTAGAAATTCAAAATAACATCATCTTTTTTAGAAAAATTCTTTATATAATGCTCTTAGAAGTAAATGCAAATAATTTGTATCCGCATATATGCGAAACGCATTGACATGCTTGTCAGCTCATGTTTGTTTTTATACTTTCTCAGAACCTTTCATTACAGTGTTCTGTTTTCATTTTCTCCTGTCTGTCAGAAATCTTTGGTTTGAAAGTTTCCCTACTTTCTTTCTTAGTAGATATAAGGAAACTTTGACAAAAGTAAATTTTTTTTTTACTGAAACATCTGTTACAAATCTGTAAATTTAATGAAAGCTGTGAATACTAACTTAAAATTATAATCTTTGTGTAGCTTTCTTACCCATAAAGCTTAATTTTTAGGACCATAGTAATATGAGTTTATTGTATACAAGTGTATCTTTTAAACAAGCTGTAAGAAATCTGAAAACTTAACTCTGTACATAACCATTCTCATTTACCAGGCTTTTGCAGTTCATTTACAAAAATAAAGTAAATAAAATAAAATTATTCACTCAAAGCTGTGGCTTGCATCATCTGCTTAGAACACCTGTACTTATGTGTTCCAGCTGCTATTTCTGCAAATTTATTGAAGTGACTATGTAAAAGTTTTCATATCTTCCATTACCTTTTATCTCAGAAGGTATACTGACCAACCACTGAGAGACAGAAACAACTGTCCTGAATTTAGAAACATTTGTTCTCAATTTTGTCAATAATTGTTGATATTATGTTGATTACACTATAGAAACAAAAATAACGTACATTGTTCATAAGATTCCACATTGAACTGTATACAGGTTTTCTCTCCTGTATTCTTTAATACTGAATTAGCATAATACTAAACCCAAAATGGATTAATTTAAACTTTCATTGTGTTCTTTCTATGTGTGTCTGTACCACCGCTGCCTACATAAAACCATGAATGTCATTTAGACGTTTATGGTCAGTATCAGCTCTGCCTATGTTCAGTGTTTCATGTGTATCCCATACTTCGATCGAGATTCCTCTTCTAAAGTTTCCAAATTTTGTTTTTTGATGTCTTCACACCTAATACCTTGTAACAGAGATATTGGCTAGCTCTATATATTTTTAACCCTTGAGACCACATCTCTGTTCCCTCTCAAGAGTCTTTGCTTAATGAAAACTTAGTTTTCAAATAAGTCTTGATCTATTTTAAGCAGATAAAGAGTTCCTGTGCCCTCCAGCTTACACAGATGAGTGATAAAGTTGGGTCAGAAAACTTGGTTGCACTTCATTCCTCTAGTAGGTGTAGAAGCCCAGTACATAAATTCTAAATGCTGTGCTTGATATCCACCCAGTGCTGTTGACTTTTTCAGCAATACAACAAAGGTAGAAAGTAGAAAGTTTGTAATAAAACATTGTTCCTAACCTAGGTCTAAGTCAAAGCTGCAGTTCTGTCCTCAGGGAACAATTAAATCCACCTGTGTGCAATGCTTTTTTTCCTTAAAGCCAGAAATGTTTGCATTAGAAACTTAAAAAAAATCCAGGATTAAATATTTGCCCCTTCCTTTTATTCCCTTGTTTGTGTTCATGAGGTATCTGTCATTAGTAGATATCATTCCTAATGGTTAGCAGAAGAGAAAATTCAAACCATCCTGTTACAACTGTTTTCAGCCTGTGTCTGTAGGCTGTTGTGGTCTGTTGAATACTTTTAAGATTTGCAGAAGCTAACAAAGAAAAGTGATTTTATTATAAAATAGGCTTAAATTCACTATGCAGGGAACTTATCTATTCTCAGAAACAGAATTGTTTGGGAGATCAATCTTTAAAAAAAGATTTTTTTTTTTAAAAAAAAGGGAATATGGATGCTACTCAAGATGTGTTGTTTGTGTAAAGTAGATTTACAATGTGGTATTTCCATTCTGCATTCTCTTATATTTGTATTATTCGTTTTTCCCATAATTATTACATAGTTTTTTTCACACTCAGTATTAGTAGGAGCCATTTTAATGAAGTTTTTTTACAGGTTTTACAACTGTCCATTATATTCAGATAACTGTATTAGTTAACTTTTTTATGGGGCGGGGTAAAAATCTCAACTGCTATTTCTACTGTAGATAGCTGACATTCTGTCCCTCTTCACCTGTAGGAACTTCCAGCCCCTCTGCTTGATGATACCTACAGAAATGAATTGGGAGAAGAAGGAACAGCTGTTAAGTCTGAAGATTTTCAGGATTCTATGAAAATAGCCTGGCGCTACCAAAATTTACCGAAAATGGAGGTAATCAGTATTTCATACTTTTTTCCTCTTGCAGTCAAAATTAGCTTGCAGAGCAAATGCTTTTCAGTAGAATCTGGACAACAGAACTGCTAATGGACAGTGTTACAGGATTGCCTCCTGAGGGTAAATTATCATACACCACTGTATTTTTTGATTACTAGAGATACAGAGAGAAAGAGAATTTGAGAGTTTGCAAGAACTGTAAAACTTAATACAGACAATAACAATTTAAAAGTAAAAAACATTAAAGTTCCCTGGGATTTTTCAATGAGTATTATTAAATTGAGACAGCTTTTCATGAAAGTTTGAATAATTTGGTCACTTACAACCTTTGCCCAAATCTAGTTGTACACAAATTACTTAAGCAAGTTTAATCAACGGTATTTACTAGATCTCTGTAGTGAAAGTACTGTGTTGAAGCAAGCTGTTGACCTGCTTATCCATGTGCATAACAACTAAAGTAAGCACTTGAGATTATGTCAGCTTCACTGTCACTAGAAACTAATCACTGTGCAGGGAAAAATAAGAAACAAGCCCAGTGGTCAATCTTTCAGAGTTTACAGTTGTTAGTGTTTTGTGAATAATATATCTCCCATGGCCAGTGACTTTCATATTTAATCCAGTGGCACAATCAACCTTTAATAAAATTACAGCATTTTTGACTATCCAGAACAAAAAACTTGGTTTGTCTATACATTTTAGCCTACATTTATAAATTCTGGTTTAGATGTAGTCGTAACTGCCTGGTAAGTTCAGTCATATTCTTAAAAAACATAATTGGAATGTGACAAAATGATCTTACAAGGCTTGGCATGTTTGGTTTTCTGTGAAATTGCACAGACATGGCTATATAGTTGTGTCAGACAAGACTTATATATGGTGACATGCCAAATCAAACAGCCTCCAGGGTAATCCTATAATCTCATGAATTTTATTATTGTGGAGCTTGCTGTGCCACTCTGAAACATCCCCAAAATATTTTGGTTTAAAATCTAGCAGAATTCCTAGTACATTGATATGAAAACAATTGTATGTTGTTAACAAACAGTGTTCTGATGCTCTAAATAATCCAGTTAGGTGTGCACTCATCTCCTATAACTTTGTAGATGTAATCACTTCTTCCACTAATATAGTATTTCTTTACAATCGAAAATGTACTTGTCCTCGATTATTGAAATTTGATTATGCAAGATAGAACAAAATGGTCGGTCTTTTGTGGGGTGTTTCCCTTGCAATCATTGCCACTTTCTGAATAGGATGCTGATCATTCTGAATAGTTGAGGTACCATATTTTTTATGTATATGTTAAATTTATTTAAAAAAATTAAGACTTGCAAATAAAAGTCTAATTCTTAAGCTATCTATACCTAAAATTCCTCAGGATATTCTAATTAGTGAGAAATAGTTTTGAAATTGATATTTTTCAATATTTTATAATGAAGTTATCATAAAATTTTGGTGCTGTGCTAAATTAATTTGATGGGTGAATATACTCCATTGAGGAAGAATCTGATGTTGCCTTGTAGCATCCTGGATGTTTAATACGCTTATTACTATCATTTAATTAACAACTTTGGTTGTGATTTCTTCTTTAAATTATCTTTTGGTAGAAAAAAGTAGCTGTGAGTAAAATTTCAAGGCATATTTTCCAAACTGATTGAGCTAATAAACTAGTACATTTTCAAAAACTGCTGTCAAATAGTATCAAGTATGAAAGAGAGAAAATAGTTTTGCTTTTTACTAGATCTCTAAACACGTTAGCAGAAAATTTTTCCATCCAATATCTGGCCTTACATGAAGTAAGAATGCTGAATAAAAGCTGTCTGTGGTATTTTTGATGCCTAAGTTAGTTTTTATATCTAAGAAATAAGAGATTTTCATTAATAGTTCAGATATTCCCTTCCCATTTATTAGACCTCATATAGACGAGCTAGGTAACTCATTTTTGTTCTTATGCATGTTATTTATATTAGCACTCTTCATAACTATCACAGTTTCTCTTTACATATTGCATATACCTTGTACATCAGAAAAAAGAACATTTATAAGAAATCTGTCAGAGTAACAGGTCGTGTTGTGCTTGATGGGCGTTTACCAGTTTGTTACTTTCATCTGTATCAGAGGTTAATTTCTTTTAAACTTTAGAGTATATGGATAGCCTGTTTTGCAATGCAAGACAGTGTGGTTTTTTCTTTTTTTTTTTTCTTGAATGAACTGCTTATGTTCTTGGGGCAATATATAAACTGTCACAGCATGAAATCAATTTTCTGCCTTGATTCATCCTAAATCTGAGATTTCTAGCACATTAGTATTGCAATTAGAAACATTAACAGCAGACGGTAGCATAAAAGCATGCTCTGCTCACTGACAATTTAGTGTATTTCTCCTTGTGCAAAATAGGAATCCAGGAAAGAACAGGCTTGAGCCTCCAGTCCACTAATAAATTTATCAGATCAAACTTGAGGAACGGCGAGTCTCTGCTTTGCACTCTCCATGGTCATTCTGCTAAGGCAGATTATTCATGCTTACTTGATTCAGGTAGGCTTTTTGCAAGCTTCCCCGCTAAGCCTGGGAATGCAGTACATTGAGGCCTATTCACAGGCTTCTGACATAGACCGAGCTTTTATTGCATGGTGTTTTATTATAGCCAAATCCTAGTCTCCACCCAGTTTGTAGGCACTGTGCTTATTCTTTTGAATCAAGAGAGGTTATCACCTACCTTAATCCATGCAGCAGGGTGGATTAAGGACACCAATGTGCCGCAGGATTCTCAAAGAGGATCCTGGAAACTTCTTGTTTCTTCTTTTTTGCTGTCTTTACTGAACTCTATTGGGCCTCAGTAAGGATTTGCATCTGAAATGGGCAACCTGGAGCTTTTCTCAATGAAGACATCAGATCAAAGTTCAGTTAGTCAAGGCCTTTCTAAAACATTAAGGGGGCTTGGAAGTACACAATAAAAAGATGAGCTCTGGCAGAGATTGCAGTAAAAACATTCTGATCTGTAATCCGGATAAAGAATAGATTATAGGCCAAAGAACAGCCCCTGTTTAAATTGTTTTCAGAATCCTCATTTTAAATAAAGTTACATTTTACATTTAAAATATTTAGATTTTGTTAGATTGTTATGTTTTGTTGGACTTCCTTCTTTTAAAAATCAGGTGCTGATAAATAAATTGGAACACTGACTTAGAGAATGTGTTTTTCTATCTTCTTTTGAGTAAAACTGATCTGCCTCTTATAACTAGATATACATGAGCAATTTTGTGGGTATTTTTTAATTAAAAACTAATTATTTGATTTAATGAAAAGTTTGGGTTTAGTTTGGTTATTCTGTTGTTTTTGTAGGAAAGATACTGTATTATTGTTACTCTTTATATTCTCTGATGACTGGCCAGGCCTAACATCCATTAATCAAATAATTTCAAATTATTCCAATTAATCTTAACAGTTTGATATATTTTTAGTAAGCTGAAGCATGAAATAAAGTTGTGAAAATACATAGCATGATTGATTTTAGAAAGCTAACTATAAATACATGGCCGTGTCTGGCATGTCTGTATTCTTTTTTTTTACTGTTATAGTACGTATTTTATTAGCAAGACCAAGATTTATGAAAACCACAAGCTTTCTGTAATAATTGGAGTTTGAACTAAATTATTTGTTGCTCAACACAAAAAATCCCATTATTGTAAAAATTCAGTATACCTGTCGTCATTCCTGTACATAGCAAGAACAGCAGATGTTGAAATTGGAGCAGAAGCTGTTCCAAAGAATTTTCATTGCATACACACACAACCCTGATCAACTTTCAGATAGCAGATAAAATGTATATATTGGCCTGCTTAAAAGAAAAATCCTTTTATAGAATATTCTAGGTTGTTACGGAACCTACTGAGAAACATTTGAAATTATTGGGAGTATTTCTGGTCACTTTTCAAAAGTAATTCCATGCTTTTAAATACAAACAAAATAGCATTTCATTTTACCTACCAATCCAAACTTCTCTTCAGAACAACCTTTAAAAGGCATGCTGTTCTGCAGTGTGAATGTCTGCACCATCTCTCTTACTTTCAGCTTTTACCTTTTCTGTCTCACCTGTTCTCTTCCAGAACTGTTGAGATATTTCATTTTAATACTCTATGATTTAATAGGTGAGGTGGCTCTTGGCTCTTATGGGGGATTCAGCTTAGCAGGTCTTGGAGTTGGGAGATAGAAAAAAGACTTAAAAATATCTTTGCACACTCCTGCATTGTACAGTGCACTCTTCAGAAGCAGTCCAGGCTTAGGGTACTTGTCCTCAAAATAAACTAATAGGTGATCTTTCTTTTGACCTGCAAAGCTGCTGCTAAAAGTCTGGGATCCAGCACCTTTCTTGGTCCAGGCATCTTGCCAGTTAGAAATATTGTGGTTTTGATTTGATACTTGTATTACAAAACTTGCTTGGTTTTTCTAAATGACCTTTCTTTTTCCTCAAAAGAGTTAGAACAGTTGATGTGAGATAATCTGATCCGGAGCACAGTGGTGTTTGTGCCGTAACCTAAAGATCAATTTTAATATTGCTTTGGTCATCTGTTACTCCTTTACAGTGTGTACATTAAAAAATACTATATAGTGGTTTACATTTGTGCCAAGTGTTTTCCTTCTCTGAAAGAAACTAGCATGCCTCTGAGCTTTACTCTTCTTGACTGTTCTTTCCAGGATAGCTTTTTTTTTTGGAATGGGAAGGGTAGAAAAGATGAAGAAAATGGATTTTTTACATGAAGAGAAAAAACTGTTTAATTCCTGTAGCAGACAGCTACTACATTATTAGAAGGGGTGTGGTTAGTAGGTCAAGAGAGGTTCTCCTCCCCCTCTACTCTGCCCTGGTGAGGCCGCATCTGGAATATTGGGTCCAGTTCTGGGCCGCTCAGTTCAAGAAGGACAGGGAACTGCTAGAGAGAGTCCAGCGCAGAGCCGCAAAGATGATTAAGGGGGTGGAACATCTTCCTTATGAGGAGAGGCTGAGGGAGCTGGGTCTCTTTAGCTTGGAGAAAAGGAGACTGAGGGGTGACCTCATTAATGTTTATAAATATGTAAAGGTCAAATGTCATGAGGATGGAGCCAGGCTCTTTTCAGTGACATCCATTGACAGGACAAGGGACAACGGGTGCAAGCTGGAACACAGGAGGTTCCACATAGATATAAGGAAAAACTTCTTTACAGTGAGGGTGACTGAACACTGGAACAGGCTGCCCAGAGAGGTTGTGGAGTCTCCTTCTCTGGAGACATTCAAAACCCGCCTGGACGCGTTCCTGCGTGATATGATCTAGGTAATCCTGCTCCGGCAGGGGGATTGGACTAGGTGATCTTTCGAGGTCCCCTCCAATCCCTAATGTTCTGTGATTCTGTGATACATACTTGAATACCTCATATTATAACAATATAGGGTTTTTTTTAACATTACACGTGTAATTCAAATAACGTTGCAGGTTGCATGCTGAACTCCATTAATGTGAAACAAAAATATGCATAATTTCTTCTGATTATTTACTAGCAAAACCTATTCAAAATGCATAATTCCTGCAGTGGTGTATATTAAATTTGGGGGTTTTATGATGCTTTATATATACCCAAAATTGAGAGCTAATAAAAAAGTATCTTCATTATAGTAAACCGTGGTTATTTCATGCAATGTCTGTGTAACACTCAACCTGCTATTTATTCAAAATTCAAGAAATTAAAAGTAGTTTTTAACTATTTCCTCTTTTTTACAGTTTTCTATTAAAATCAGATATATGAAGATACAATGGTATCTTTTCTTACTGATCATAAATAAAGTGAAACATGTTCAAAGTCAACTGAAAATGTTTCTGTAGCACCATATAATTCCCAGATACTGAAAAATCACTTAGGTGGAACACGTTATGGTCTGCATATTTCATATATCTGGACTTTTGAAATTTGTGATCACATGTATAGAACATGCAAAAACACATTCTTTTAAGTATCTGACACTTTGATGATGCAACTTGGAACAGTAAGGGTTGAATTCTGTGTGAAAAATTCGCATTATAGAGTGTCAACAGGGGAACCAAAACTTAGTAGTAAATATTATAATGTTGTTCTACTTGAAGCTGATACTTAAGCTGAATGGGGAAGAAAAACAGAGGCTTCTTTGAAGTGTATTGCTAGTTAATTATTTTCTTTTGACAGATAATAATTTAGTAGGTTATTGTAATCAGTATTGTTGTTTCCACAGGCCAGCCCAACATCATCTACAAAGTTTGGCCATTATTATGATATTTCTAAAAGAATGTCTCCTGAACTGTTTCAGTCCATAAAACGGCACAGTTTTTACCTTCATGAAGAATCGTCTTTAGAGCCTAAAATGAAAGCATGGTAAGTTGTAATACCACATACTTCTGTTGTGTGTTCAAATTTTGGCTGCATAGTAGTAGTAAAGATTATTTTTGCATCTTCACTTGCTGTGAAAAATCTTATAGCCACTCATGGCTCACAAGCAGTAAAGCTGTGGTTCTGATCTCAGTGCTACATGCCATGACTGGCAGGAAAGCTGCTGTGGCACAGAGACAGCTCAGTATACTGACTCCTCAGCTGTGGGAGGAAGCAAGTTGGCAGGGACAATTAAGGCAGACATTACTAGGACAGCCTAGGACACAGCTGCATTTTCAATCCAGCCCTACTGACAGCTGAGTGTGGGGACTGGGAAAGACTATTACTATCTGTCTGTGAACTACTCCCTGAGCACCATGCCCCATCAGCTTTCGGAGGTGTGTGTGTCAGGTGGCTATCAGTCTTAGGAAGATATCCATACAGTTTTTAGGGCTAAGATGACAGGCCATCCTTGACCTATATAGCTTAGAATGCTATTTCAGTTAGTTTATTATGTGACTTTTACTTCCTACGTCCTACAGCTTCACTTAAAGAAAATACCAAATACTGTGAATAGAATTACAATCACTAATTATGTCTTACACAACACCCCTAATTCCAGAGAAAATCATAAGCTCTTCTCTGAATGAATAACTTATTATAGTTTAAGTCTATCAGTAATGAATTAAGGAAGACCAAGAGAAAATGAGTGACAGTAGCAAAGGTCATATTAGTCTGTAGCACACACATCCATTGCATCGTTCTTGGAGACATTTCAACTCCAGTCAAACATCAAATATAGGCTAGTAAACTCTTTGTTCAGCTCAGTCAATTTATATAATACCTAGTTTTATAAATCCTAGTGTATAGGGCCAGCTCTTGGAAGTAGTAGTATGGTATGCTTTATTGTGATTGATTTTCATGACAGTACACTCAAATATAAAAACTGAGATTTATGAAAGAAGTGCGGTATGAACACCTTTCTTAGATCTGTAGAAAAGCAAAAGCCAAGTGTCTTGGTAATTTGTGTCTGTGTTATGTGACCAAATGTCACTGGCTTGTAAATTCTTGCAATGTAAAAAAAGAAAAATTACACTTTCAGGAGAAAGCAGTGAACTTATATTTTATTCTTTCTATAGTAAATATTTGAACCAACTTTATTTATATATTATGTATAATTTTAGTAGCAGGTCCATAGAGGATAGACATGAGAATACCTGACAGGTTGCAAGTGCTTATATTGTTATTGAGCAATTTAACTACCTTTCTGTCTTTTCTCTAGCTAACTAGAATGTCTCATTACTCTGGGCGTAGTTCCGCTAGCTATATGGGTGTCAAGTATTTGTACATTTTACATTAAAATCAAATTAACTCATATGTATACTATAGCAAATGGACTTTGACTTTTATGCCTTTGATTTTATAAGCCTTGCTTAACTCTGATATTTTCATTGTGTGCTATCCTAGTAAAAGTTCATCATTCTTACCGTATGAATTCTATTCTTATTTTTAATCTAACGGAAATATTAGATTTAGTAATTTGCTTGGCAAATTGGTAGAGCACAGAGTGATGAGGTGAGGAACATGATCAAATAAAGATGGGTTTTGGAAGGTGTATCTCTTTCTCTGTGCACCCACAACACGGGTCTCCTTCAAGAAGCCTCTCCTGAGGAAATGAAAGAATTGTATTGTTGGGAATAAGGGCAGATACCAAGGAAACAAACAACCACCATTCTAAACATCGTTTTGTAAGTTCACTATGCAATGTGATAAGGGACAGAGAGGAATAAAGAACAGATTGGGAATAGTGAACTCTCAGCCAGAAATCTGTGGGAACTGTGGAGATGTGTATGTCTCTTTCTTCATTTACAGTAAATCATTTGTCTTCTAACTTTGATTATTGTCTTTCCTGATCACAAACACCATCGGTTTTGAATTCCCTGTATTAAAAAGGTTGCACTAGGTCAAGGTTAAGACAGGGTAGGAAGAAGAATTTTTCAGAATTACAGCCTCTGAAATAAAGCTTATTTCTCCATAGAGAAATGGAAGATTTAAGCTTCCCATAATTACAGTCATTCAATTCTGACATACATTTAAAAAATAAACTGAATTAGAATTTCAACTTCTGTTCATCAGTGTTACACAACTGTTGTCCTTAAATGATGGAAGTGGAGAAAAGTTGCTTCTGCCATTACCCCGATCCCAAAATTGATATGCGCCTAGCACAGTTAATATCAGCAAATTGGATTACACAATTTACATAAGGAAAGACCAGGTTAGAAAATACATAAGT
Source organism: Nyctibius grandis (assembly GCF_013368605.1). Taxonomy (NCBI): domain Eukaryota; kingdom Metazoa; phylum Chordata; class Aves; order Nyctibiiformes; family Nyctibiidae; genus Nyctibius; species Nyctibius grandis. The sequence continues at coordinate 8,048,005 of NC_090661.1, forward strand.
GTTTTCAAGCTGGGACCTAACGAAGTTCATTGGTAAAATGTGAAGAATTGTCAAAGTTCCACAAAGTCAAAAAGGCCAAAGCAATGCTGCTTGTCTTTAAGGAGAGGAGAAGGTGAGGATATCTGTGGGACAACATCAGTGCTCTGAAAAATAACAGAAAAAATAATGTAATCTATTTTTAAGCTTCTAGGGTAATTTCACCCAGTATGTGTTTCCTTTGTTTGCTTGTGGGTATTCAACTGGGATAGAGCCAAAAGGCTCTAAAATAAAAAAAGAGATACTCTCTGTTGATAAAGTCTGTTATTATGTCAAAGGAGGAACATAATAGAATTAGAATTCAAGATTTAGGTCAGTGATCTGGAATAAACTATATGGAATTCTGTGAAGACATACCAAATATCATACTAGTAGGAATAATTAATTGAACAAATAAAATAGTGTAGCAGGTCTCCAGAAGAACATCTGGGGTTATAAAGTATCTTGAACAGAAAATATATTAGCAGTGTTGTGTGATTAATGCTACCAAAAAGCATAATGTAAAAAGCATGGAGGTAATAAACTGGAATTTAATGTGGAAGACATGCAAAGTACTTCTGTTCTGCTCAGCCATAATAAGGCTGTCCAGTTTTTGACACCATCCTTCAAGAAAACTCTGGATCAGTTAGTGAAGGTTGTGAAGATGGGTATAGATTTAGAACTGGGATATATGGCCTGTGACAGAAGAGTAGAAGTCCTTAGACAAATCGAAGCAGAGTCTTGAAGCGTGTTAAAAACTGACGTACAGAGGGTAGTAACTCTGTTAGTCTGCTGAAGGTAGGACAAGCAGTAATGGGCTATGGTAAACTGTAGCGGTAGAAATACAGGCTGGAAAGAAGGAGATATTTTGCTAATGGTTAGCATGAGAAGTTGCCTTGCAGACACAGGTTGGGAGTATTGTAGAATCTCCATCATTGAAAATTTCTAAGGACAAGTTAGGTAAATATCTGTCAGAGATGGTTTAGATGTAGTTCATCTTGCCTTGGGGCAAGAAGATAGACTACCTGACCTCTTGAGGTCCTTTTCATCCCTATCTTCTGCGATTCTTTGATACACATTAGTCACAGTCTATTAAATCCAGTACTAAGTATGAATGTTACCAATTATTTCACTGCTCTCAAAACGTTTATGCTTTTACAGAAACCCACCAGGCTTGTACTGTATTTTTTACAAATATTGTGATGAAATTCCGAAGGAAACATTCCTTTTTCAAGGAATGAAAACAAGCTCACAATCCTGTCAGGATGATTTCCTTAAAGAAAGTTTATAAAAGGGAGAGGGAAAGGATATTATTTTGTTGGCATTACTGTTTGGAAAATCAATACAGTGCTGCTGGCTTCTAAAGCGAACTTCAATATACCATAGAATAGTAAAAATTTCTGTTCTCTTGATTAACTAGACAATGATTTGAAATAAAGTAATATGATAGTCACAGTTAACCCTTCCAGTCAAAGTCAACAATTTGTATTAGACCTCATCTTTGCCTGAATGTCGTACTGAGAGCTTGAGCTAACCTCTTTTATTCTGTGTTACAGTGAACTAGGAGCACGGATGTGGCTAGTTAGCATGTCTGCACTTAGAGGATATAATTTCTTAAACATGAAGTTCTCAGATTATGGTCTTATATGCATAGCCAAAAAAACCCACCTGACTGCATAATGCTGATTACCTATATAGCATTGCAAAGTCTCTGTAATCTATTAGGCTGACAGTATCTCAAAAAAAGTACTGATAGCCTGGAAGGAATTAAAAAAAAGTTACAAAAATTACTTGAAATTTAGAAAATCTCTAAAAAATATGATTTTTTTCAATTTAATTTATCAAAAGAAGATTGACAGAAAATGTGTTAACACTAAAAGCTGACAAATCCTTCAAAAATGAGGGGTTTTTAAGAAAGGAGATAGTTCATTATTGAAATAATTTACATTAATAGGCTATGTATTATGGGATGTTTGTGAAAGATTTTGTTAATTTCTAAAGGGTATACTTTGCAAGATATGTATCAGTAAAGACCTTTCTGAATGAAATTTTCTCTTAAATCGTGTAGGAGTGCAGACCAGAGTCAGTGGTGTGTCTTTTTTTTTTTAAATCTAAGAATGTTTTGCTTTTTCACTAATACAGAGGTTGAGGAGGAAGTAGAAACTGATAGTTTCGCTTAGTATATACTTTTACATAAGTAACTGGCATTGTTGTTGGTGGATGAAACCTCTTTATAGTATCAGAAGTTGCAGAAAATTAGAATTAGCAAAAAAAGAAAAACTTTTCCCTCTTCTCAAAATGTTCCCACATTATTTTAGCTAGCATGATCCATTCTAAATATTTGTAATGCAGCAGAGCGCAGCACAGTTTAAGTTCGGGCTGAAGTAAATTATCGTCCTGTAACTACAGCTGTTGAAGAGGCACCTTAAATTCTGTAGTCGTTGTAGAAAGTGCACCTAACCCAACAGACACGTTCTACATTGAGGTCATAAGCTGTATGTTCTGCAATGACAAGCTAGTAATTGTAAAGAAAGATTTTAGAAGCTCAGTGTATTTTTTTATTGCACTTTTTTTATTAACTTATCACATGTACTGATGTGAGCGAGGCGTTCCCTAAGTGTTGTCCTTTTTGGGTGGGTTTTTTTTCTGTTTTCCTGATAGAGACCTGCTACTTTTGTATGTAATTAATGTTCGTCAAAGAACGTACTTGATCTCTAACTTGTTAGATGTACCTAGAATTCACCTTGTTGACCAGCCTTACTTTTCCCTTTCTTTTTCAGTTAGAGGGTGACTAGCTTTGGAGGCCTTAGGTTTCATTTTTCCTCCTTGAAATTTGAAACAGTTCTCTTCCCGCAGCCTTCTTTTCTTTGGGAAGGGGTGGGGAACAAGAACAACAATCCTTTGCTCTCCTTTCCTTTTACTGCTCAGGGATGTAATGACACAGAACAGGTTATGCAGTTAAAGCAGAAAATACACAAGAAAAGTAATGTACCACATTTTTCTGTACAGCTTATACTCTCCTGACAGAAACAGTGAGTATAGTGAACACACTGCAAATATTCTGATAAAATAACCAAGATTTGATCATATAGAAGAGTCAGGTTTGAAACAGGTAACCATAGGTGTACTGTTAGGTTTTGAAGTAGGGAACCAGAGAAACCTCACCAGGAAGTTACTGGAGTTTTCTATATTTTGTTTAAGAAACTAAGGAGACCATCACAGACACCAGTTATGCTGCTCAGAAACCCTCTTACCCCTTCCTATCCTGATTTGAATTATCAGGGATAGTTTCCAATCAGTAGAGTAGAGCTAACCAATGATTGTTTTAGAATAAGAATATTGATAAGGTTATAATAAACAGAACCAATCATTGTAAAGGTTAAATTTAACAGTGAGCATACTATGCATTTTTATGTAAAAACTTATGTAAAATTGACTCAACAGAAAAACTGTATAAAAACTGATGGATTTTAATGTTTGGTTGGATATGTATGGTGGAGCTATCCCCCACGTCCCCAGCGCTGAAATAAAGAAGTGCCTGCTTATCTGCTTAGTGTAGATGAGTTTTCTTCCTGATTGCTAACAAACATGTATTTTACAATCCTTGGAAAAAACAGTGCTGCATCTTTTAATAAGGAAGGTCCTTTGTCATAATGTTTTGTGGCATAAGAACCGTGTATTTGTAAAAAGGACCAAATCAGCTTGGTGCTTCTAATTCTCTAGCATCACTTTAAGAACCCTATTTTATTTAAATTGTTCTTCAGTGAGTGAACTGTCTCTGTCATTGTAGCTAATGTCTATTGCAAGATAATTACGGTGCTTCCCTTACAGGATCAGAGATGTTGAGACTTTATGTGGGCCAGAAACTCTTGGCCGTTTTTAGAAATCATGTATATCTATACATATGTCCCTCTTTTCCTGACTGCACAAGCACTTGGCTTCTTTATGGACTTGCTAAGAAAGAAGATTCTTTGATTAGGCAGAACTACGTTATCAACTGGCCTGTTACTTTGCAGTTAAAGATCAGATTTGGAGGTTATGTACATCATTTGTTCACCTTAAAGTTTGCATCAGTCTTTGCTTTCTTTCCTGTGTTTTTGCATGCATGTGTGTGTATCTGCTTTTTGACAGAGGGAGATGAGGAGTACTGTGTTTGCTCTCCTCTCTGAGTTTTGATACCTGATGGCTAAATTAGATCACAAGGTCCCCTTCTGGATAGTCACTCAAGATGGGTAGTTCATTGCCCCATGATAAATGTTAACTGAAAAAAGATTGGGAAGTCTGTTCTCCTAAAGAAAATAGTAAATGGGAATGGGTGTTTGGTACCAAAAGAAGGCATAAACCTTCTCTTTCTTATCTTATTATTTTTTATGTTAGGGAAGGGCAGTTATGTCCTGGCCCTAATGCTAGGCCAGGTTAATGGGGTGACAGCAACTGTGTTCTGGTTCTGTTGCTAGGATATTCTGGTGTCCTTTTCATTGCATTGCTAAAGCTGGTACTTAACAGGAAGGCAGAAATATCCTCTGTGATAACTCCGTGCATCACAGAAAAGGCTTACTTTCTACCCCTCTACTTCTATCCTTGTTCAGTTGCAATTAGCAAAAGAGAAAGTTTGATTATCGAAGGGAACTAAAATAATTAAGCTGTAGTTCTTCAATAATACTCATAAGTTTTACCTTAAGAATGTATGTGCTTTTGAAAAAGAGTAAATTTATCTAGAGTCTAGATTTACCGATAAATTTAGATAAAACAGGTTTAACTGTCTCACCTAATGGGGTCTCCTTATACATAATAAGGCTATTTGTCATAGCCTTGATAACCTAACCTTTGTTAACTGCTTAGAAACTATCAACAGAGAAGTCAGAGGCTCTGTTGTAACCGGGATACCTTCTTGCCCGCTCCTGCTTTATCCATTACTAAATTGCTAAACAAAAAAAAGAGTAAAGAAGAAATTGTTTAAACTCATTATCAGAATTAAATGGTGTTTAGTAACACAGCCAAAAACAGGCTAGAAATTAGAAAATAAGAAATACATAATTTCCTTCCTTAAATATTATGACAAACATTGCCAGAAGGATAATGCAACTTGTTTTGATAGTGTTTCCACAATATTTTTCATGTCCTTATTTACATAGCATGGTTCAAATTGAAGTAAACCATTAATATTTTAGCAAGAAGTAGGAGAGCACCTATTTTTACATTTTAAAAAAATCTATATGCATTACACTATTTTCTTTGCTGCAAATCTTTTTCTGATGGATTCATTGAAGATCTTTTTATTTGTTTGTTTTAATTTTGAGACCCTTTAAATCTGCTAATGCTTTAGGTATTTTATTCTTTTGTCCACTAACTTTTGAAAGCAAGTTAGGAACAAATCAGGAATTGGCAAGTATTGTGATTGTGGTATATTCTCTGGCATCCCTATAGATAGCATGGTAATACTCATAAGCAAAATAAGTGATAGATACACAAACTTGAAAATTCTAGTTTGTGGTGACAAAGACCACAGTTATCTTTTCGTATTACACATACTGTGTTGCTGGCTGTGGCTACAAGATAGTTGCAAACTCCTTTGTAATGTTGGTGGGCAGCGGTTTCTGTCTTTTCCAAAAGGATAAAGGAATATCCAAAAGGATACATGAATGTTCCTGGTTATTGTGAAGTGCTACAGGTTCTCTCCAGCTCTGGCAAAACTGGGAAGAAATTGCAGAACTGTGTAAGCAACAAAGATTGTGTGTGTGTGTTGCGATAATGTGAAGACATGGAGAGAGGAGACGTTTTGGCTAGTGTGGAGGCTAAGCCCTCCTCTCCTCCACCTACCCTGTAAACTGATACTTGCAAGACAGTATAGGTATAACATTTAACAGCCGTTCCTTTTGCAACTAAATGCTAGGAAAGTGATTGACTTCATAAGTGCAAATTTACTCTTCTCTTTTCTGAGATGCTCCTTTTTGTATAGCAAGGCAGACTTTACGTGTTAGATGTCATGTTGAGATTATATATTGTAGGAACTGGACCTTCTAAGACTTTGAAAAGATGACTTGCTGAACTTTTTATTTGGTTTTAAGTCTGCTTAAACCCATTTTTAGCCACTGGTTTGCTTTTTTTAAATTTTATGTTTTATTTTCTAAATGATACATAAATTCTGCTTCACAATTCTCCTGTCATGCAAATACAGGAGTAACAACACCTGTAGTGTATGGATACAAAATGGAACTGTAGCGTAGCAGAATGTATCTTATGCTCTGCTGTGGCATCAGAAAAAAATAGTAAAAAAAATAAAATAAATTAACTACATGAACTTTTTAATTGTAATTATGTTGTCTCTTTTAGTTTTTGTTGGTTTTGATTGTTGTAGCAGTTGTATATATGAAAGTTTTCAGTAATAGAAAGTCAACTGTGGTCATCAGGGCAGTGATGAGGTATACTTGGAATAACAATTGGGTGGATCTTCGTCAGTTATAGAAGATTAGTACTGTGCTGTAATGGTTTCAACATTAAGTTAATACATTAAATCATTAATCTTCTAGATATGTGAGCCTGACATAATTAAGTTATCTTAATCCCTAGAGATTTTAGCTTTCACTAAATGTCTGAGCACTGAACTAGTTAACATGAAGCAATCACAACTGCTTATAATGTCAACTTTATTCAAAGAGATTTGGGCTTTTTCTTCTATGACACTTTTTTCTATAGGACACTTTTGGACTGAAAGCTGCGTTTGCTTATATTTATTTGTAATACAGCTGGTAGAGACATATAGGAGAGTACTGAAATGTGTTACTAAACTATTTCTTCTTACCAACAGTAATATGAACAGTGCTTATGCAAGGCTGCTTCAGTCCATTCAGAGGATCATTTACCAGGAAGGGTTTGATGGCTCTGATCCCCAGGTACTAAAGACCCCTTGTACTCTTCTGTATTCCTGTGACTAATGTTGTTTTCTGAATTTTCAAGGGTGGCACAAGAAGGTCTTGGACAAAGTAACAAGGAACAAGCTGTTTCTAAGCATTGCTAAAGTAAACAAGCAAAGTAAATAGTGTGTGGTTCATATTTTAATGTGCATTTGGAGTTTTTAGCTGTTACAAATATGCAGACCATGCGAGAAAGAACTGTAAGCCAACATTAGTAAAATGTATATTTTGTGCAATTCGCTAATAAATGGATTGCCAAATAGAATGTAATTAAGGAAAACACATTTTCCCGTGCAGTATTTTTTCTCAAACTATTGCTTTAGCAATAATGTGTTCAAGACTCTTGAGACTGAACATTTATTCTTTAACTTCCAGATTTTTTCAATGTTGTTTTAACTGGAGTGGAGTTAATTTTTTAATGAATAAATGGTGTGCATCTTTATGTAGCAAGCATTGAAACACAAGTAAAGAAATAAGAATGCTGTTTCAACTTAAAAATGAAAACAGCTTACCAGACTTCTAAAGATCTCTATACTGTTCATAAATCATACTGTGGGTAATCAAAAAGATTTTAAGCATAACAACGTAGGCTGAAAGCCCTTTTCTAATTTGAGCAGTGCCCTATCTGTTTTTCTTTGTCATATTCAGTAAAATGTGAGTCCTTTGGAGTTGATGGAAATAAAATTATTTATATTGATGTGTAATTGATAGATAATTATTGGTGTACAATAGAAATGTTACTACAGTAGAAGTTAATTAGTATAGGTGCTGGAGAGCCTCAAAGAATATAATACAAGACTCTGTACTATTACCAGTTGAATATCTTAGAAATCATTTTTGCAGGGAAGATAATGTTGGAATGGTTGTTTTAATGTCTAACAGTATGTTTTAGAAATGTTACCTGCACAGAACACTTGTGTGTAAATTCAGGTTATTTGTGCTCAGTGTTTAGTCTCTGCTGAGATTTATGGGAGAGCTTGCCTCCCCTTTGGTGGCAGTGCCAGTCTGGAGAAGTAAATTGGTCCCTGACAGGCACCTCTCCCCACTCGCTGTGGTAGCCATGGCAGCAGGCATGTCATCCTACCCGAACAGCACGGTGCGCAGAGATGCTCCTCCCGCACAGTGACAGGTCCTGGGGAAGCCCGAGAGCTTGCCGAATGCAAAGAGCAGCACTGAGTGAAACAAACACCCTGCCAACCTTCAGCCAGCAAACAACCTCCTACTGAGGAGATTAGGCTGGTGTTTCTTATTTTTCTCTGCGTATTCCTGATTTTTTTTTTATGAGTAAAAGAAAATGCAGGTTGGTCAGAGCCAATATTTTGGTCGTTTTTGCTTGCAAGTGGGGAAAAATTAAACATCGTGGATAATTATTTTCTGACTTGTTCATTGTTTCAAAATATCTTACTAATGTCAATAAAGCAAAACCAGAACTTTAACTCAGATGAATTTAAAAGTATACATTCCTAAATGACATAAGTTTCTGAGGTGAAACTTTAAAAGTTAGAAAAGACAGTCCTTTTTAAGGCCAGTTTATCTGTCTAGAAAGCCATTAGCACTTACATAGTTGTTTCTGTTTCAAGGGAGATAATTCATATGATTTCCTGGAGCGGTTTCTGTTACTTTCTTTTAAGATTCCTTTTTTCCCCATGCATCGTCTTTCTTTGTACACTCAAATTTTGTACATTTAGAAGCAGTGTATAATACACACTCCTTAGAAATATGTCCAGAGTTGAATGTAGTTATAGCCCAGAACACACCTTGTATCTTTTTATCTTCCAAATCTGTGAGAAATGCACCTCTCTGCTACTCCGTACCCCCTTCTGTTTACTGAGCCTTCAGAAGTACTTTTTAAGTAGCCAGGTATGAAGGCTGTAGAGTAAGGACCAGCTTGTATTCTTCCAGACCTGTGTCCTTCCCTGTATATAATAACACAAGCTTCTGAGAAGTTTGTGCATGTATGCTCTTCCCCCCCGCAAATAATCCTCTCCCCTTTGGGTAGGTCCTATTGGCCGTGGCTTTCATGAAGTTTGGAAAGAACCGCAAGGGCCAAAATGTGGCAGGGAGGTACTGAACTTTCAAGAGATTTACTTACTGACTTTAAGTAGATCCATTAATCACTGTATGTGAATGACAAAAGCTGATGCCATTAATACTTCATTTTTTTTTGTACTGTGAAGTATAATCCTTCCAAAATCTCTAGACTGTGGAGCTCTAGAAATGTGCTGCTTGTTGGATCTGGATTCAAAGGAAAAGTTTAACCTGACTGGTAAAGGTTTCAGATATTTTTGGCTACTTTCACATCAACATGCCAATGAGACTTACCATTCCTTTTTACCAGTAGTTGAAGAGGAGTCTGGAGAAAAGTGAGCAGAATGTGACTCACCCCAGCTGTCAGAGGTTTGACACAGTTAGGAAAATTAGTGAAAAGTACTGTTAGAGGCTTAGTGGACATCTGATAAAATGGTCAGGCATCTCTAGGACCTAGTATGATTAGTTAACATTAGTTCTATAGAACCATCTGCTGTTGGCCATCATAGATTAAAATTTCTTGACTGTCTACATGACTTTGTGGGCCTTAGGACAATAATTCCTGTTTGAGGTATTAGGCTACAGAAAACTTTGGTTGAAGTTAACCAAAGCAATTACCTGTTTGTTCACACTGACTGGAATATCTTTGCCAAGATCTATTTGGTCTGAATGACCTATAACCTAGAAATATGAGCATCAGTTTTACATCCTTTCTAAGACCTCCTAGTAACTCTTGCTGCTGAACATTAAGTATGAATCCTGTGTAGATTGAGCATGGTTTTAAGTCATACAGAATAGCACTTGTTTGTTTCAGAATATTTTGGGTGTTTCATGTTTGACAATAGAACTTTCATAGGCAACTACATTTCCATAACATTTCTTTGGTATACTTTGGAGCTCAAGTTGGGTGACTTTCAGGGTATTAAAGTTTTGGGGGTTGGTTTTTTGTTTGCTTGGAGTTGGGTTCTTTAATTCTTCGTAATCAGAATTCTTGCTGCCGAAGCAAACATTCTTAGAAAAATTACAGGAAAAAGGTTAAAAAAAAAAAAATCCAAACTTCTAAACTAGTGAGAATATAAGAGATCTAGTAGTATATCTAAAAAAATGTTATTCTACTCTTCAGTGCAGCCTTGTTGTTATAGAATATTACACTTATGCTTTTCTTATATTTCAGTTATGGAATAAGCCATTTGTCAGGGCCTTGTGGGCCTCACAGAATTATACTGGTAGAAATTCTGGTAGAAATTCTGTTACTGGCCAAAATAAATACATCTGATATTATCTGATGTTTGAATAGCTTTACCTTTTACAACTCTTATGATTTAATATTGTGAAACAAGCATCTGTCATCCTTTATCCAATAAGAGCACAGATATTCTGATACAGTTTTTTCTCTGTTTGTATGTTGTTCTTATGGATGTTCTTAATAAGAAAAAGTATTTTTCCCATTAAAAAAGTTTGTGTAAGTTTTATGTATGTTTGCTCTGAAATTTTGAAGTACCAGAACATTTTCTCTGCATGGTCAATATCCGTTATATTTGGATAAAATAGTTTTCTTAAATGCCTGATTTTGTGCTACTGCTTAAACACACATCAAGAAATGTGTGAATCTGTTCTGATTAGAAGTCACTAAAGAATATTAGGCCAGCTTCTTTTTTTCCTCTTCTTTTTAAAACTGTGAACATCTGGGCCTAACAAATATCATACAGAGAAGTCAGATTGTGTCGTATTATCCTGTAATATTGTCCTGATCTTCATACGGTAATGTAAAAAGTTAACTTTACATAAGTAAAGCCTAAAAGCCTGCAAAGCCCAAGACTGAAGAATCCACCAGAGTTAAAACATAGATCGCTTTCACAAAGATTGTAAGCGAATTGGCAGATCAGCTCACTGTGTAAGCATGAGAATTGGATAAATACAGAGCCATGTGGTACCAACTGTGTTTCACAACTCAGGCTCTGTCTACCCAATATGGAGAAGAAAGGATTTAGAAGAGTAGCCTCTTGTCTTGTCAAAATCTTTCCTCTGGATTTCCAGAGAAGCTGTGCAATGTTTTGTGGTTTTTAGTTACTGTTCATTCCAGCTGGTGGAAGTGAATATCTAGAGTTTATCAAAGCACTTTGCTGTAATGAAAAGTACCTGGAAGCTTTACTTTATCTAAACTAGTATTTTTTGTATTTATATATATATATATATATATATATATATATATATAAAAAAAGAAGCTGGCCTCTAAGTATGAACCCTGAACTCTAGAAATGTATCTTTAATCACATTGTACAGGAAGTCTTTCAACAAGGGTGCTTATTTTCTCTCTCTCGGCTGTTGATAGCAAATATACCTAAAATCCTTCTCAAAGTGCACCAGGAAAAGTTACATCAAATAAGCAGAAATAAGATTTGTCATCATGAGAGATGACATTTTGCTTTGCATACACAAATTACAACTATGGCTTCATAATCTGCCCGTTCAGAAAAGGGGCTTTATCTTAGCCACTGCCTTTCTTGGATGCTCTTCTGCCAGCATACTGCAGGGCAGCAAACAGTCTTTAGGTAGGTAACACATGAGGCTGTTCAGGATTTTACACGTCAAAACAGCTTAGATTCTAGTACCCAGTAGCTAACTAAAGCAGATCCAGAAACACTCATGTCGAGGACTTTCAGAAAGGTGTAGTCCTTACGAGACAATCTGCTCATGTCTCCATCAGACTCTGTTTCTCCATAGCTGTGGGTAAAACTTCCTTCGTTAGTTGGAAGGAGTTGACAGGAATGTAGATACTTACAGAGACTTCTACAATAGTGAAAGGGCCGTGCGTTGGTGAGGTAGGCCACTCACCTTGTTCGTTTAGAACTAGCAGAAAAAGTGAAACTGAAGCAAACAGAATAGTGAGGTTATGAAAGTAACACAGCAGAAAGTTGAAAACAGAGAGAAAAGTTGTGTTTGGTTACTCTCAGGCCCTTCCAGCAGACCAGTTTAGAGCTGGGAGAAAAAAATGCTGTTGCATGTTTTTTAAGGCAGTGATGGAGGAGAGAAAGGACAGGAAAAATCATAGTATTATGGGATTTTGTGTCAGAATATACTTACATTTAGTTGGTTAAAAAACACAAATTAGTAGTTTTTGGTATTTCCTTGCTCTCTCTTACACTTGTACTTGCTTATTTGACATAGCATGATATCCAGACAATAAAAAAATGCCATTCCATTTGTAATTTTTATAAGATCATCTGAGATTAAACTGTGATTGCATAATTCATAATTATTATGAATTCTATTATTTTTTAAATACATTACATGACATTTTCCTCTTAATGTTTAAAAAGTTACAAGTGGGGTTTTCTTTTTTTCAATAGAAAAAGCAAAAGACTATTTTGCGGATAGGAATTCAGAGTCTGGGTTCCCTGTTGTGGGGTGATGACATTTGTAGCAGTGATACTCCCGAAGACATTCATAGCCTTACAAAATTTCTGTATGTTCTCCGTGGCCTCCTCAGAAAGTCTTTGTCAGCCTGCATCATCACAGTGCCCGCTCACCTTATCCAGGTAGGAATGCTGTCTTTGCTATATTTCATAGATGACACATCAGTTAGCAAATATTTGAAGTTTATGGTAAGAAAATAAATGCAATTTTGAGCATTTTGTAAACTCTTGTTGTTCAAGAGTACTGTTTCTGTATTTTTTGTGGGACAGTCGTACTGCAAAATCTACAGACCTAAGCATAAAACCATCTTAGATACAGTTATGCTTTCTGTGGGTCTCAGTCTTTTTTTTGAAAAACTATCAAAATTTCAGAAACTGTAAAAAAGCAAAGAGAATCCTGCTAGTAATATCTTTTTTAATTTTTTTCTTACAACATCCCTACGTGCTTTTCCCTGCCTTCAGAACGCTGGTTAGAGTTTCAGTACAAGACATTTCAGTCCACCGTCTTTGTCTGTCATGCGCATTGTGATGATCTGTGATCTTGTTTTTAAAGCCAGGAATTGAAAGATACAGGTTTACTCTTTAATTCTAACATGCCCTTGTACTGGGACCAGGAGCAAACCAGTTATGGTATCGGAGTAGTTTTCCCAGCCGCAAAATCAGAAGCTGCTAACAGCACCTTCCCTGAGACTATAGGGAGACTTAAATGTATCTTCTGGAAATAAACTTTTTTAGCAAAAGGAAAAATGTAGAAAGTCTTTTTTCCTGCAAGTGGTAATGTAACTTACAAAAGCAAAATTATTATTCACAATGAACTGAGAACCTGTAATTTTAGATATTACTTCGATTTGATTATAGTAAAAAAGTACTGGATAAAACCTCATTATGCAAAATGTTTTCATAGTAGATGAGTTTATTGTTAGTTTAATTCCTATCTTAGGTAAATACATGACTCTCATTTATGTATTGCATTTTGTAAAGGTGTTTGAATACCTGCAAATGTTACTTGTCTAGATACCTGATGCACTTACTACTTTGAGAATAAAGAAAGAAATTTGATTTTCAAGTTTTACTATTACAATTGAAAGCGTATGAATATTCCTCTTGCAGTGCAAACGTCCATCTCCTTACTTAGGTATTTTTAAATATTAGGTGGCAGTTTGCCTTCAAAAAGATTGACAGTAAAATTTAATGCCATGAATAGAATTTGTGAATGTAAACCTAGCATCCCTCTTTTTGGACATTGGAATTACCTGTCTGTAATTGGGACACACAATCAGCTTCGTTGTACTCTTTTTTTATATATTATGTCAATAAAAGCTATGATCATATTTTAGAGTAGTCCAGAAGCACCTCTAAGCAACAAACTGAAGGACAAAGTGTTTTGTTTGCTGCAAACTTACCTGGGAGGTTGAGTGTGGTTTTGTGTTTATAAATCCCATATAAATCAGTTCCTATGGAATGAGGATTGAAATTATATCTCATTTTTTAAATAACTGATTTTTGAATTTTAATAGAATTGTTTTACAGTAAGTGCTAGAATATTCTGAATTTTAAAAAAGCAGCAACATTATTTCCAGAATCTTTGCTTAGCAGCGTTAAACAAATGAGAACATTAATTTTTTTTTGAAATTGTTAAACTTCATGTATCCTTCTTTAAGCACTGAACTATGGAGAAAACTGTCATTAGGAGGAGCAAAGCTGCTGAGGGTTCCTTATACCCCACATTACTCAGTTCCCAGAGCCCTGCTGTGTAGTTGTTCCACTCTCCAAGAAGCCTGTTAAAGAGCCCCTGAGAGCATGTGTACAGCCCTCCATGTTAATAGTTAATTGGTGAGGATGGCAAGATGAGAGGACAGCCGAACATGTGGTCTCTCAGGCTCAAGCCGTAGACAGACCTTTAGTTATAATAACAGCAGCTGCTCACATTCTCACAACCCAGCTACTCACCATTCTGGTGCTGAGGTTTCTTACTGGATTAAAAAAGTAAAGAAAATATCTTTTCTTTCCAAGAGAATAAGAAAAGGATTTATTTTTCCAAGTGCATTTCTGTATATATATTTAATTTGATCGAAGTAAGTTCTAGCATATGCTTTCTCTGTTGAATCCGAAAGTCAGTACACTGAAGGTGTAGAAAATGCACACTATTTTTCTGAAGGTGTAGTAAATTCCACATTTATTCCCTGAGCTACTGTTTCTGTATTTTCTATGTTATCTTTTACCTCCCAACTGTATTAATTATGTGGTCTGCAAGTAAATTCTTCAGATGAATAATTTTCATGAAGGTAAATACAAGTTCAAAATCACATTTTAATCAAGGTTTTGTCTGCATATACAGAAAAATAGTTTCATTTTTATCTGCTTTGTCTTGAAAAAATAGATTTTAGTAGTGACTCATACCATATCTTGTCTCTGTCGGCCCCCAGTGCTAGTTATTCCAGTGAAGAAGAAATAAGACTTACAATTGGTAGTACTGATGTTCAACAGGGACAATGTCTTTCCAACCCAGAGTAATTATATTTTTTTATATGTAGTATATGAATAACGCATATATATATATATATGGAATATATATATAGTTTGAGATTGGTTTCTTTTATATATTTTGCCAAATACTTTCCATGTTGTACTGTGCCAGGGAGTTCCACAAATTTAGTCTACCTGGTTTCTTTCTTTTTCAGAAAGTTTAGTTTTGCCTTTATTTTTCATAAATTGTATCTTTATTCTTGGCTGATGAGACAATAAGATGAGGCTCACTATTTTATCTTTTCTATATTCTGATTGTTTTGTATTTTTTCTAATGCTGCCTCCTTAATCTGTTTTTAAAGTCACGTTTCTTTTAATCATATTTCACCTTGTTACAGTAACGAGATACAGTAATGCCATTATTGTTTGCTCACTTTTCCCACATACTAATGTCTTCTTTGTCTCTTTGACAACTGCTGAACATTAAACAGTGATTTTGTTCTTGATGCTTTTCCCTCTGTAGTACGCATCTACCAACGTGGCTCTTTCATTATTCCAGCTATTCATTGTCGTGGATTTAAAAACTTTGAATTGCATTTATCCAAATATGATGCTCATTCACCCAGTTTGATGGGACACTGAATGTCTTCACAGTCTGCTGTAAGGCTATGTTTGGGTAAAAGACACAAATTTACAAAAAGATCTGGTTGTGTACAGAGTTTTTTCAGAATAATTTAAAGAAATTGTAGTCCACTAAAGAACACAGATGCTTTGTGTTTTATTGATGAAACTTCTAGTGCAAATAGTGCATAAAGAAAAAAGAAAATTCTCTTTTCTCAACCACAAAAACAGGAATACATTATTCTGGAAGAGTATTTCAGGAAAATGACACTAAAAACTTATCCAGTTATGAATTTTATTCAGGTGATGTGTGACAAGTTTTACTTGATTGATATTTTCTACCGATTGAACATACTCTTATCCTACACTGTCTGTCAGGTAATAAATATTGAGATACTTATGAGTATGATTAAAATAGTTGATGGAAGGTTATTTTTCAAGTATTTCTTCTGCTTCTTGAAAATGCATTGTGCCTATTAAATCAGATGGTGCGTTTGAAAAGTGAAAATTGCTTCCATTTTTAAAATCTACCATTGATTGACTGAAAAGGGATTTCATTTGTTGTTACACTTTCCAAATTTAAGGAATATTATAAAAATAAGTAAGGAGTCTTTTTCTATATCTTGATAATCTGTGTGGTTTAGTCCCTAATTTAAAAAAAAAAATTTTGTGCTCCAGCGTGTGACTTAAAGGACTTTAATGTCACTGTTTTATACTTGCAAAAGCCCTAAATTAGAATTTAAAATATTTTCCTATTGTATTTTCTTCTTTTTCTTTAATTACTAGAAATCATTGGTAAATCCAACAACATCGTTTCCCCAAAATACTAAATAAGGTTTGTAATTCTGTTCCTGTTCTTCCTAATTTTGTATCACTTAAGCAATATTTTTTTGAGTAGATCATTATTTTCACTGGGAGAAAGCATAACAGTTTTATTAAAGCCGTCTTTTATTTTGAACGTGAAGCTGTATTACTGGTAAGGACTAACAACCATATTAGTCAGCATGTACCAAGGGAAATTAATTGACTAATGAAAAGTCAGTATGAATAAGTCTTGTTACAGAACCTGTCCTCAGAGTCTGAGGTTCTGTTTAGCAAGGTATTTTCATTATTTCATCCAGTATGTTAAAAAATTAATTTCCTACAATATTAATGTTTTGATGCTTTGAATTCACTGAAGTGCATAAGTTACTGTATGTTTCAGTGTAGAAAAATTCAGAAACAAACCTCTTCACATCCATAGCCTTTTGTGTTCACACTGAGTAATTTAGCAGCTAAACTTGAAGTCAAGCAATAGAGTGCTTTAGAATCCATTGCTAATATAGGATTATAAGATGTGAACTCCTATAGCTTGTGAATTTCTCACAGTTTGAAATCTTTATTCCTATGACAAGAGCTAAGAGTGATTGCCTGCCTTAGAAGTCTAACTTCTGAGAGTTCACAAGTGTAAAATGCTGAATAACCCTCAAATGTATTTGATGATGTAGCTGCTGCACACAAATTTGTATTGCGATCAAATGTCATGTAGTTTCTATACCATAGTTAAGCTTTTGAAATTCCCTGCAAAATAGAAACTATGAAGATGAAATGGTCATTATATTTTTCTATATTGGGTTTTTTTTACTTGCTTTTTAATGTTGCTTGTTGCTTTTTGTTGTATGTGAGAAATACAGTTTAACAACTGTACAGGGAAATATTGAGAGTCATGAGTTTATGACAGGTATTCTTGGGTTACCCACATAGTTTTCAGATATGAATATTGTGGTTTGGATATTCTAGACATTCATAAAAGCATCTTTAAAATTATGATCGAGTAGGAAGCTCAGGGAAGTATACAATTCAAAATTTAAATTCTGTGACAGTAAGTAATTTTGTTTCAATTTCTATTATTGTTGATAGCATTTGCTAATCAGGTTGCAGAAGAAATAGAAATATTTTGTTGTTTCATAAAATAAGTTTGTCGTTGCCACCAGGCTGTATTCTAGCTCTACCTCTTCTGATTTGGTAACAACTACCCATTTCAAAAACAAATACAATATACGTCTGAAGCATGTCTTTGTACCTACGTGTTAATTGTCTTTTAACTAACTTAGCCGTATTATGACGAACAGTCACACTGTACGTTAAAATTGCATGCCAGAAACAGCCTTCTCATTTTAATGAATTTTACTTTAGAAGGACACTTTATACGCATGCTTATCACCATCTCATCAACACGTTGTCTTTTAATCAAAAAAATCACTTTTCCAAAATGATTATGTTAAACTTTAAAAGTTAATGAGTATATGCAACATTACAATTTTATTTTACATTTTATCTATATAATCTGAAAATAGACCTATGAAAACTTTAAAAAATTAGGTAAGATTTAGAACTAAATCTTTCAGCTTCAATATTAGACCTAAACAGTTAAATATCCCATCACAGTATGAAGATAGTCATCTGTTCAAGCATATGGAATCTTTTGGCTACTGGACTAAGTAGTTAATATAATGCCCAGTGTCCAGACATGGACACAACTGTTATGGAAGCAGAAGGGAAAAGGCTCATGTATTGAGCCCATTTGGACACTGATAAGTAAAAATCAGAAGAGTGACTTTAAATGATGCAGGAGAAAGTAGTTATCAGCTTTAGGCAAGTAATTCTGTTAGAAAGTGGAAATAGTATTGTTTTTCTGAATCAATGCTATTTTTTTCACATAAGTAGAAGTACAAGCTCTTGAAAAAAATGCCCTGTGAATCTAGCATTAAATATGGGTTTTATCTGTTGTCTGTTGTATTTCAGAACAAAGAAAAATAATTTTGTGTAAAACTATATTATATTTAAATTATTGCATACGTATTTCCCATCTTAAATGATTTTCAAATAACTGAATATTGAATTTCTGTGCAGTGTTTGCTTAGAAACATTTTTATATGAACTTTTGGTGGTGTTTAAAACCTTGAAATTTCAGAATCTAATTTTATGTCTTTTTGTTTAGACCTGCTCTATTAATTACAATATAATCATAATAAAAAGGAATACTGCATCTTTAATGATGTTTTTGTGCCTGTGTAGTTAAGCTTTAATGCTAGGAAAAAAAAAAAAAGATTAAATTAGCCTTGTAACCTCTTTCTCTTCCAGACTGATGATGGAAAATAAAAGCTCTTAGCCACAGAATGTAACACTTAGAATTAATATTTAATTAGACCAGCAAATTGTACACCGTGGCTGAAAGCTTCCAAAGAGTTGTTAGT
Source organism: Nyctibius grandis (assembly GCF_013368605.1). Lineage (NCBI taxonomy): Eukaryota > Metazoa > Chordata > Aves > Nyctibiiformes > Nyctibiidae > Nyctibius > Nyctibius grandis. The sequence goes on from NC_090661.1 coordinate 8,066,701, forward strand.
GCCACAATTGACCTACAAGTTTAATAATAACTCACTTCTAGGAGCAAGTGCCAGTTCAGCATAGTGGAGCCACTGTAAGAAAGTCCTGTGAGATTAAAATCAGCAAACCAAATGGCAGGCGAGGATTCCTGGGATGGAGCCTTCTGGAAAGCTGGGAGCTGGAGTAGCTTTTCAGCCAGGATTCAGATGAGAACAGTGGGCAAAAAAAGCTGATCCCTCCTGTTCTGGGAGCTTCTGGTTGTAGGCCAAAATCCTAGAACAGATTTTTTTCTAAATGTTCTTGCTGCAGCTATTAATTTATATCACAAATCAAGTAATGAATGACTTATCTTCATCTTTTAATTAAGTTTTAATACAAACATTATCGCTGAATTCTCTGGTCATGAATTTACTCATGGAAGCATGGCACTTTTTTGGTATAATGTGTAATTTAGTATGTTTGTGTTGCAGAATGTTTCATTTTTATAGTATCTTACTGCTACATAAAAGGGTTCTTGTTATAATGATGAGCAATTTATTGTAATATTATGAAATATGTAAATTAAATATAAAATGTGTGGACGTTGTAAAATAGAATACTTCGAAGGTTAAATAGCTTAATCTTGCCTTTCATTTTATGAACAATTAAAAGATAAAGCCAGTAACTCCACCATTAGATATCCATCTGAGCCTTAATTCTATGGCAAATTATTCTAGTGAAATAGGGCACCATAAGTTCAAAAATGTGCAAACACACAGCAACAGACTGAGGAAGGAACATTCTGCATTATTTATTGGCTAGATCCTAAATAATTAAAGAAATGCCTACTCATTAGTTAAAAATTAAAGCAGGGGAGAGCCTTGCCAGCAGAGGGAGCAGTCATGTCTTTCCTTAGGTTCCCATCGCTTCCAGCCTACCCATCATTTCCACCCTACCTCTTCTTATTGCCCAGCCAGCTTCCCATCTGGACCTAGCTTTGCCAGCCTGCTCCTGATGACAGCCTATAATTTTAGACTGAATAAGGGATTAGTGTTTTAAATGATTTTATATTTCAGAATCTTGCCACTTGATTACCAACATCAGTTAGATGTTCCTTTTGATATTTGTGTACTATTAATTGAAATAATAGTGGAGGATCTCTTTGGTGACCTGTGGATAAAATGTGATTCACTGTTTAAAGAATTAAAGTTGCAGCAATAGTTAGCCTTTCTGAATTGGTAAGCAAACTGCAATGACATTTTTTTCAGGCAAAATGGCAACAAAGGGAACTCCCAAACCTTTTTCTTATAATAAATAATTCCCAGTGCAGTCACAGGATTTTAGTTAAGCTAGTTGGTCTCAAATACATTAATCTCAGCAGTTTTGTTATGGCTCTTTTTTAATATGACTCTCATTCTTTCAGACTACTTTTGCATCTGTGTTTCATACTAAACTGTGACCAACCTGTAGCATTGAATATTTTGTGTTTAATTTTGTAAACAAATCTGTTCAAATGGTTGTTACATTTTTGCAATAATTGAAGACAAATAATAGCATACAGTTTTCCATATATATGCTTTTATAGCAACGAGACAATCTCATTAATAAGGACCAGATAGCATTCAGGCGAGATACTGGCCTCAACTCAGCCCAGATCTTGTACTGATTTCTTCCCAGCTCCTCTCCCTTCACTGGAGAAGGGAATTATTTCAGGCTTATTTCATCTGGCCACTGCAGCAGGACTCATGCAAGAGCCCTGCACCCCAGAACCATTCATAGTCACATGCAGCCTGTGCTTTCAGCTACTGAATGCTAAGGAAATAGTCAGAGGAGAAAAGCACTGAACAGGGATTCAGCTCAAAAAGTGTCACCCTTTAATACCCTGTACATCTGTCACCTCTTTCAGCCAGATAATAATGGGATTTTCAACACCCGGCTTTCTGGGCTTTGACTCCCACATCATCTTCATGATACCACCAAGTATTTTCCTGGTACCCCAAAGCCATAGATGGAGCCTTCTAAACCAAGGCTCAAATAGAGGGGGGTAGACAGCGCTTCAACAAAAAGCTGGGTTCGGTTCCCAACTCACTTGGCTGGCTTGTGACTTTGGACAACTCACATGATATCTTTGTGCTGGTTACATGACTTGTAAATGAGGAATGCAGCACTTGCCTGTCTTTTGTAAAGTGCTCGGAGATCAACAGATGGAAAGTTTGATTTAAACTACATAGTCTTTGTTCTCACTTTCATTTTTTGTAGGCCTCAGCAGCAACTGTTATTGACTTGCTTGTTTTATCTATATTGAGTCATCACTCTTTTCACTGTTGGCCTTTAGGTCTTCCCTCCAATGGCAATACAGACATACTTTTTATTTTGTAGGGTGCCAAAGTTTGCTGGCGTTAGATTCTTTTATAGCTCAAGTAATAGACAAGTCCAGGCCATCCATCTTCAGTGAAGATCCAAAGTTGGTGGTTTTTGTGTGTGTGATATTTAGATTTTGTTTCCTGGCTGATATTTTTCCTGAAAATTTATCCAAAAATTTTTAATTGGATACTATCATCCACCTTCATCTGATATATTTGATAATAACATTGCAGAGTTCCCGTAGCAGTGACAGTGTTTTAGGTGTAAGATAAGGAAATTGTAGCTCAAATGTTTTGAGTTTTTAAGAAACAAAAATACTAGTTCTAACTAGTTTCACAGTTGAAACACTCTTGAGTGTATATAGATGATCAGGACAAACATTTTTAAAAGCAACTCTAAGAGAACAACCAAAATCTGGAATTAATACATTGTGTAACATATTGGCCAACAGATGCTTTGTTATTCCCTTCACATTTGTATGAGTACGTTGCATCTAATTACCTGCTCACGTCTGCGCTACATGTCCTTTCTTTGCTTCTGTAACTTGTATAAAATTATTCAAAGATACTATTCATTGCTTGAAAGTAGCTAATGTAATACAGTGTACGTATAAACAGACCAACCAAAATCAATGCTTCTGTGATTTCAGCCATATGAACAAATATTTATACTTAAGTTCTCTTATAGTAAGTTTCTTCAAAGGTAAAAGAAGATGCCTAATCAGTAAGAATCCCTAAATGTGTATGTCTCTTCACTGAAGGCATTGTAGTTTGTAGAAAATCCTTTAAGTGTATTTCTAGGGTATCTGTCTTCCAGCAAAGACATCATGCTTGTATTCAGTTTTCTGGTGACATTGATACAGACATCTACATACCAAAATTTGTTAATGTACGGTTGCTCATCTTATATTCCAGTGATCTGAGTGTACATTCATTTTTAGAGCCAAAATTCAAAGTTCAATTAGTAGCTTTGGAGTGTGCAAGCACTGAGAACAGTGCTTATCAACTTGGAGTCAGAATAAGTATAGTATTTTATACCTTACAGTCTTTGTTAATTACTGATGTAACCCTTTTTGGCAGAGCGGATATTAATCTTTTATTTTCAGGATTTGTGAATAATGAAAAAGTGCACAAACTGTATCTCTCTACAAAACTAGCACAAGGGCCTAATACCTAACTTCTTTTACTGAACTAAAATGTATGGGTAGTTCTGTGATTTTCTGAGCAGTAATTATTAACAACTGGTGATAAATATTTAAGCCATGTTTCTTAATATTAATAATTTATCTTCTCAATTTAAAATCCTTTGAAGATTAAGTAGTAATGACAAGTGGTAAATATTTGTATATTGTGAAGTCATTACCACATCATTGTGTGATAATCTCTCAGAAAATAGCAAGATTTATTTAATCTATTGAATATCCAGCCAGTGTTTCATTATAGTCCAATGTGGCTGCCTACTTTATAGTACTAAACTTACTTCAGCTTTATGACAGAATGTAACCGTAACGAAAAAAGGCACAAGCAATTTTTGAACTTTTTTTGAAAATTCACGTACCAAAATTTGCTTCAAGTTCATAAGGTTCATATTTCTTTGCATGAACTTGCTTGCTTGCTGTTTTTTATTGAGACCTTCTTTCAAATGAAGTGTCAGGATTACTGGACTCACCTGTTGGTAACAACAGAAATTGTTGCCTACAATTACAGTTTTACCTAGACTTGGGGGAATATCTGAATTCATCTTTAAATTCTGTGCTGTCATACGAAATGCATGCAACTCACCGTTTAAACTGGGTTTTGTCCCAGTGCTAGCAGTTGTTTGTAGTAGTTTTTTAGGTAATGAAACCCATTTTAGGATTCAGTGTATTAGCTCTTAATTAAATGTTTTAAATTAAAATCAGTGATGGGGTTAGATTACCAGAATGTAAAGGTACAGAAGTCAAATATAGCCCTCTACCAAAATACAGGTCTAATGTCTTTTTGAAAAAGAGACATAGTCTTAAAATACCTTATTTTTAATTCAATATATAAATCAATAACAAGATTATGTTAATGTATTGGTCAGAATACAAATGCAAATATGCAAAGCCCGTGGAATTCAAGAGCTATTTATACAGGTGCTAGTTGGATCTCATTGTAGATCTTTAACATGAGTCTCATTTTCCCTTTAAATTTTGAGATTGTTTATATGTACTATGTAGAAAAGTTGAAGCCATTCTAAGAAAATTTTTCATTCTTTGACTTTTCTTTACTTAATGCAGTGTAAGGACTGAGAATTTAAATCATTTTATTACATAAATTTTGTGAGGTTTTTAATTTATTTAGAAACTGACAAAATAAAAATGGGAGGACGTGTCTCTGGGTGTTAGAAAAATTTTGACAGGAAATCAGAGGAGAACCAGAAATTAGAGCAGAGTAGAAAAGACTGATTTTTTTCCTAATATGGAATCTAGATGAACCAAGATTGATTTGATTAATAGTAGTCGTAATAAAATTGTGGTACATTAAGAACTCAATCCAGTAGAAACACTCAGTATTAATTTCAGTGTGTGTGTTTCAGCATACAAGCTATACATATATTTGTGTTGATAGAATACCATGCTTTATACTCAGGCACGGAAGATAGTACATTTTGAACTGCTTTATTTGTAAATAAGTATTTTTAAACACGCACAAATAATTACTCAAAGCTATGTAGGTTCTGCAAATAAATTAGTAAGACAAAGCAATCTTTTTCCATAATTGCCTTTCCCAAAATCTGGTTAAACACATATGTATAGTTCCCATTTACATATGCAGCTAGCTACATGGATTTTCTTGAGACATTGTTTTGAAAGTACACTTTGGTTGAGCCCAGATATTGCAAGTTTGCACTTAAAAGGAAATGTCTGTCTAAAACAGTGAGCACAAAGTAAGATATAGAATGGAAGCCCAGCCCAGCCTGCACAACAGGGTTGCTACCATGTTGTTAGAATAATTACATTTTGGCTGAACTAACTAATTTAGAAAAACTGCAGTACCTCTAGCAAGACTGAAAACTTTCCAGGACTGGGTTGCAGGGTTTTTTTTATTTCTTAGTGTAATTTAAAACAATACCTCTTGTAGCTGCCAACAAACTCTTTCCCTGAATCTCCCCATTTCTGGCTTCCCTCCTAACCATGTCCTGGCTCACCTCCAGAGCTGCCAAGTTTATGCCAGAAGCAGGAGGTAGATTTGTATGGGGCTGGAGGAAGATCTGGAGCTCTGTTAAATTTTCAAGCCCAGATGGGGCAACATGATTTGTGTGTTTATGTCAGTATGCCATACATCACAACTATCTGTGTGCTGACGTCAGCTTTGATTGGACATTAATGTGCTGAACGCTGCAAACTAGAAAATACATGATAGATACAGATCTATGGCAACAATGCCACATAAGCAAATGTCTGTTTGGTGTGGCGATTCACTGTGCAAAGTATTTCCCAAGATACACTGCATTAAGCCAGGAGAATATTTTGACACATTTTAAAAACAAAAACAAAACCAACATGGGCAAACAGACTACAATTCAAGAAAACAAACCTGTTCAGAAGAGGAGCCGAAACCAACGTATTGAAGTATGTATCATTAGGCAAATATTGAATTGCTATCCCTCACTTAATCTTTCCCAAATTAAGATCAAAGAGGAAAGATGCTGTTCTTACGATTTGCAGGACTGTTAATGATGAGGATACCTTGCTGATGGGTGAGCATCTTTCTATCCACAGTTTTTGTAACCCATTGTGATCAAAACCAGCAAGCAAAATGTTAATGGACAGCAAACGTTTTTTCAAATGATAGAATATTTTTTCCTGTACCAAGAGTTTAGGTTAGCTTCCAGAAATCATCAGTGTTTATTTAGGTAACAATTTTGTATTTCTTGCTTATACAAATAACATCCAGCAGCCTGCTTGAAGAACTGGCAAAATATGGTAATTTCTGGTCTATGGATTTATAGAGGTCACTGGCTACTTCAGATTTATATTTATATGATCTTTATGTGATTGCCCCTGTAGAATAATGTGACCAAAAGTTTCAATTAAAATATAGTATACTGTCCCTCTCTTCCTTAGAGGAGGAAATAATTTGCAAGGTAGCTTTAGTATTTCAGGGTTGGATATAATGATGAAGTTTTAGGGATTGATGTGTAGGCAGTGTTCTTTTACCTCAGATCACTTACATTATTCTTTAGAAAGGAAATTCTGTAGGATAACACTATTTTATCATTATCCATCATTAGACTTTGTAGGTAAAATTGAAGTTCCCTGATTCCATGGGGATAGATCATTTTGGCCTGTGCACAAGTAGCAGCTTTGAAAAGAAACCAGTCCCCAGGATTTAATGCCATCTGGCCCATAAGGTGGGGAAGGGAGGGGGATGTAAAGGTACCATGGGATCGGTGGATTTAGGCCTTGTAACCTGAACAGATTGGGCTGTGCAGGACAGGCCACAAGTTACTTTATGCAGCGGTCAAAAAACAGAATTCAGTTTATTGTTTGATGGGAGTAAGAAATGTTCACCTTTCATGTCTGCTTCATAGGCTTCTCTGTGGCTGGGAAATATGCTGTTATTGAAATGTGGGTTCGTGGAAGCAATTGGTGTATTGATCACCATTTTAATAAACCTGTATGTCAGTACAATGCATAGACTTTTCTGACATATCTAGGGATGTTTCCCTTCCCTCTGCTCCTAATTACTTTATCAATTGTTATTATCAAATAGTTTACCAGTATTTAAATTGACCTTTCATGATAAGCATTGGTCATATTTTATGAAAGAAGTACGGACTGTACAAAATACTTTAAAATTAATAAAAAATGCAAAACTATGACTTGGAGCCACAGAGCTAATTCTTCATACTTGGAATGGGTATTTTGAGATGATTGGTCTTGATACCCCTGAAGGTATGATGGGTATAGCACCTACAGCTGTCAAGAACAAAAGTATACCAGCTGTCCAGGCAGCTTTAAGATAATTACTTCTTATCTTAAAGAAATATTTTGCTTTTTAGCACAGATTTGTCTCTTTTTATTTTTTTGCTCATTAAATACTGACATCATCAAAGCATTTAAGAATGTTTTATCCTGAGTTACCTCTGAAGACCTCTGTTGTGACCTTTGAATGTTACTTTCTGCTATATAAAATTAAGTAAAGAAAACAAGGTGGAAAATGGCTTATTTAAGGCACATGACAGTACCTTGTTGCACAAGGCATAAGGCATCACTTATAAATCACAAATATATTGAGAAATGTAATGCAACTTGAAGCTTTAGATTCATATGTTGTGTAGAGAGGAACTTCTAGAAGGAAAAATACTGGAGGAAATGCTTTGGGTTTCCATGTTGTTTGGCTGATGACTAAAGTGAATAACCATGTGGGTTGTGCTTGCTCAAAATATTAGAGGTGATACGCCTAAGCATATTAAAAAACAAGGTTTTCAGAACACAAACAAAAGCTGGGTATCTGACCCATAGTAGAAGTCGATGAGAGGTGTTTAACTGCCACGTAGCTTGTAAATCTCTCTGATGGGAGCAAATGCTTATGTTATGAAGATTTAGGAAAATATTAAGTTAGCCTTTTTATGGTTTCTGCTTGTCAAATGTACATTTTCTTTAGACAGAAATTTCAAGTCTTTTTTTTTTTTTAAAGAAAAAAGCCCTCTAATGTAATTTCCAAGTCTTGCTGACCTATTTTTTTCGCAGTTTGTCATTGAGGAGACCAAGGCTTACTCTATGAACATTAATTACCTTTTTCATCACATAGGATGTGTATTTTGTTTCCATGTCTTACAGAATAAAGCAATTATGGAACGTGTAACAAACTTGTCGGATATGGTAGTTGGTCTTGAATCATTTATTGGCTCTGAGAGAGAAACCAATCCATTATACAAGGATTACCACGGTAAGTTCCATCTTTAGCAATGCAAAAAGTCTGCACTGAGTGTTTCTAGGGCACTTAGCAGCTTACCTTCCAATTGGGTATCTGCTATAAAGTAGCATTTGATTTCATTTTAGAATATACCTCTTAAATGTTTCTCCTTGCTAACCAGTCTTGAGTTAGGAAAATTTTCAGTAAAGTGCATTAAGGCTGCAAAGGAAACATGGCAACTCCTTGCATGTTGTCAAGCCGTATTACCGAGGCATGGCTCAATCAGATGTACATCTCAACAGGCAGGCTTTGGGGAATTCACATGCAGAGGAGGCTTGGCAATCATCTGACCAGCGAGCTGAACTTGTCATGAAATCAATACTTTTGATCTGCCAAGTTTTAAATAGAGAACACGGAAAAACATTTATTATATTAAGGTGAATAAACTGCTAAATGATGTGCTATATAAACTTTATCTAAAAATAATGTTCTATTTTTCAGCTTTAAGTTATGGCACTTACACATTTAAAGAAATGAATGTGGATATGTGTAACATGTAAAATATGAAACTAATTTTGGTTAAAAGTCATGTAGCCTTTCAAGTGATCTATCTTCAAAATGTGTAACAGTGTTTAATCTTGCATTTTGTTTCCTAAAAATTTTGTTAGCTGTTGCAGCAGAACTATTTAAATTTTAAAAGATTAGATTGGAAGTTATGTACAGCCAAAGCAGTGAATAACAAACAATTTTAGCTAATCCAGAGCGGTGCTCTGAGTGTGCATAAATTACAGCTATTATTATTGTGATACTACTGTAGTTCCATGGAAACCTTGAGTTGAAAGTAAACTGCTTATCCAAAACCTGCTGTAAACATGTGGGAATGTGGCAGTGTTTTCCATAGCAGAATATATAGAAAAAGCAGCAAAGATGGTGTTGAGACACCACTGTGTGTATGCAGGCTGTAATTAATAAATCAGAGAAAAATCTTTTTGACTGTGAAAATAGTGCACATTATCTGCAAAAAGGTGAATGAAAAAGAAACCATGAACAAAAGCTGGAATAATTTGCCTAATTATTTTTCCAACTGTATAATCGTGATGTGGCATTTGTTTATGCTAACATAATTCTGTCAATTTGATACTCCTTTTCCAGTACTGAAGAGATCCTTTAAGACAATGTGTGTTTTAGCAGTTATTTCCTGGTTTCCTGTAAAAATGTATGCTAAATCATTTTTGGTAGTACTTAATAAAAATTCTATGCCAACGTACATAGCTTTTGAAGTTTAGGCAACCTTAATTTAATGTTCTAAAAATAGGTATTTATAACAGTTTTAACTTTGTGGATTCCTTTTCCTTAAGAATATATTTTAAGATGATTCATTTACTGCAGATGATGGAAGATTTTGACATTACTCAGGAGAAGTTTGGTTAAATTATTCCATTATTTAATTAATCCTGCATTAATTATTTTATTAAGCTGCCTGCAAATTTAAGTGATTGAAAAGTCACTAAAATAACAAAAGAATGGTGTAGATGATGCTTAAATAAAATTTTTAGAATACTGTATATAAGCAACCCTGTGTTATACCTGCTGTTCCTATATATAATAATTATATTTTGAACTCAAAAGCCAGACAAATAATTCTTATATGTCACCAGACTGGAGTCAGGAATAGAGGGTTTCAAAGTGTAAAAATATTTTTCTAATAGTATTGATAATTTTTGTAATTAGTAACCCATAAAAATTGTGGTAACCCATAAAAATGATGCTTTTTAAAGTATTTCAATTTTAGGACACTTTCTTCCCTTATTCTCCCTTTTAAAAAATTAATAAAACCCTGAAAAAATACTTGCCTTATTTTAAATTAGGATTTTAGTGTTTGGGGTTTTTCTCACAGCTGCCGTTTCCAAGTAAGATGTCTTTTCTAAATGTTCAGTAATTCCATTTAGACGCTGGCTTTATGAATAGCAAATATAGGCCAGTAATTGAGAAGCCCTGTAGAATTTTCCTGGTTTTCAGATGTAGAAAATCACCCTTAGGTTGTTCAGAAACTATATTAGGCTGCACAAAAACCATCCAGCGTCCTTGTCAGAAAAAATCAGCTTGAGTTGCAGCTGACAGAATGCAGAGCTTGCAGTGCACCTAGTACTGTTAAAAACATCCGAACAGCCATATAAACCTCCTGCATGAAGAAAATGTATTTCTCCTAGGATGGCATAGGGGCTAAAATTTATCGAAAAGCACAGTCTAAAACGGTATTTTCCAGAAACTTTTAAAAAGTGTTTTTCAGGGCGCAAAACGCAGTACTTCTCATTAGAGCTTCGGTGGTTATCAGTAACCCATAAGCCTTGTTTTGCTGGCTGCTTACTGGTGCATTTAATAAAATAAAGATCACTCAGTGGTGCCGTGGGCAGCATGCAAGGTGATAGCCATATTTGCTTACTGTAAATACAAGAGAAAATCACACACAAACCGGCTGTAGTTTTGACAAGTATTAAGATCCCTCTTTACATCTGTACTTCTGTACCAAAGTGCAATTAGTTTTCCTCGCACAAGGATTTCTGTTTATCTTATTCTGCTTGATTACTTGAGTATAATCGCACCGTTTGCTTCATTGCTCCTGGTAGTAAGCTGCAGTTTAAAAAGGGGAGGATGAGTGTGTGTAAATATACAGAATTCTGCTGTAAGACTCTAATTTATGCATCTGGATGACAGCGTTTTAATTTTTTTCCTTCCTTTACTCTTTCTTTCCACAAGGTTTGGTTCATGTACATCAGATTCCTCGGCTTAATAGCTTGATCTGTGATGTGTCAGACACGAAGGACCTTGCTTTTAGATTAAAAAGGAAGCTGTTCACCATTGAGGTAAGAGAAACAGTTTTGTTTCACTATTTAGAACCCAAAAGGTGGAGCTAATCCCATCTCGTATGTTTCATTTTGTGAAATGCATAAAATATGCATCAGATGTTGTAAATTCATTTCATTCTGGTTTTGCTGTTCAGAATGGTTTTATAAAATATTGTAATATGCCTTCTAATTAAAAATGTCTCATTTGCTGCACTAAATCGGTCCGTTATAAATAGTTTATTTTGGTTTAAAATGTACATAGAAAGTAGGCCACAACCTTCAATAACAAAGCATGACATGTTTCTAAGGATGTCAGGAGCATATTTAATTAAATGTTAATGACTTGCTCTTACTTGTGTTAGTGGGTGGGAAAGTAGCTACATGTTATTACCCCAGTAGAGGGATTTTAATGTATAATGCTGCCTAAAATTGTGTGTGGTGTGAGGGATAAGTGTCCTTATCAGTATTCAGAAACCATTTTCTTTGCATTACCGAAATCACCTTTCGCTCTTTTATGTCATTTTAAACACAGTATCATTTACACTAATGTCCTTAAGTAAATTTCCTACTAAATTTAAACTTTTTTCTGTGACCTTTATGCAGACAGTCCTGATAGAAGGCAGTAATACAAAAGATGTATTTCATTTTAATCTTGCTAAAGAGCAAATGAACATAGCTCTATTAAGCAATTAGAGCTGATGTATTTATTAACGAAGTAATGCTTAGAGATGGAAGATGGCTTTTGGGGTGATGTGATAGTCATTGGTACAGTCTGGGCAAATTTTTTTTAACAAAGACATAAAACAGCCAAGCATCCCTGACAAACCATTTTGTTTAATCTCTTTTCAAATGAAAAGCTCTTAAGCAGGCCACTTGTCTTAACTGCTTGAAACCATAAAAAGAGGGAATTGCCACCAATAAATTAGCATATTTTTTACTCCATCACCAAATGATGGTCAATGTGGCTTGGCACTGCTTTGGTGTTTGGGACTTCACCCTTAAGTGACCACTTTGGCCCTTATTTGACCCTCTGCCCTTTTTAGCTGGCCACTTGATAAGGTAACTTAAGGGTTCTCTCTCTTCACTGTCCCCTCCCCTTCACAATTGCAAGTAGCCCTAACCTATAAATCATTGAAAGGGCCCTATCAAGTGACAAATTAAGGTGCCCTCCTCCTAATTAATGGTCATCAATGTCTTTAATTATCTAATCCTATTGAGAGTAGTTAATAGTTAATCAGGCAGCCAGTTCTTCATGCAGGTCATCTCTGCATGAGTGCTAGAAGTTTCTCAACTAGAGGTATCCTCTTCAGAAGCCACTTAAAGGCAAATAAGTGAAGGAGAGCTTTTTTCCCAAAGACATCCCTTTATAATGTTTCCCACTTTCCAGAGAATGTGGTTAGTGAAACCAGGCATTGTGAGGTATTAAACCATTTTAACCACTGCTTTTGAGCAGTACATTAGAAATAAAAACCTTAATAGTCCGTGTTTGGTTTTAAAATACAAATGTTCATACTGTTTTCAGAAGTGCAGAGAAGCATGCACCCTCATTTCACAGCATATAAATTCTCATTTATTATAGCTATGAATTAGAATATTTGGGGTTTTTTTCCTGACTATGAATCCTAACTCAGAATATAATTTTTGCTGTCAGCCATATTTGGGTTTGTAATTTGTAATGTAATTTGGAAGAAAAAAAAAAAAACAACTTAGCAGGGGAGGCTCTGTGAAAAGAATTGAATTAGCCATGAGGCAGAAGCATTGGAAATAGGGGTGTAGTGGAACTCTTGAAACAACCTGTTGCCCTAGACATGCGTAGGTGACCCACTTGTATAATTTCTCCCTTCATTGCTCAGCTGCAGCCCCTTTTGAATAACTTCAGGTTTTGTTAGAGATACGCTTTCTATAAGCTGAACTGACACAAACTAGCCCTTTTTGAACGTTAGATCACTGTGCTACTGTGATCTTCCTGTACACATTTCACTAATCTATAATACATATGCTTTTCCTTCCTTATACTATTAGCAGAGGCAGACTACAGCTAGGCTGACTAGAGCAATGAGGGCAATAAGAAAATGGGAGCAAGGGAAAATTGAATTAAGAAAGGATGCGAATACAGTCTTCTAAAACAGGTTTCTGCAGTTAGAATGTGATGAGTCAACAGTCAGGTTTGATTCTTGTGGTAAAAACATAAAGCAGCACAACAGTGTAAATTACAAGCAAAGTACAACTAAGTTTATGGCTTCTTTAGTATGTAGCTTAAATGTGAAATGAAAATATATTTTTAGTACGTTACAGTTTTTGGAAAGCTTCTGCTTAGTTATATAAACAATTTAGGGTAAAAATACTGACCTCTACTTGAAATGACACTTTAAAATTAAATTACCTAAGAAAAGTTAGAAATACACAACAATAAATACAAACAGTTTATGGCAAAATTGCTCCAAAAATGGTTTTCATCACTAGACCGTTCTTTTTTTGGAGTTTAAAATAAGGGCATGGGACATGGATTTTCTCATCTCTGGATTGCTCACCAGTTAAATAACTCTTTATGGTTTGGCCCTCGTCAGTAAAAAACCTTAAATGTCAAATCCGTTTTATTAGACTGCAGTTTTGTGGGAGGGACTCCACCTCTTTAGAGTCTGCAAAGCCATTTAACTGTTTCAGTTTTTCTTGTATCTTCTTCCACAAAATAAGACTGACTGAAATGTATTCTAAAGGGATTTTTTTTTTTTAATTCAGGATGAAAATGGTTTTTAATGAATATTTGAGTGTTCATTTTCCATTTGTAAACTATGAGGTAGACCCTTTCCAGGAAAACTTACATGTTTATGATAAAAGGTGCAGTAGCTATATCAAGCTTTCCCAAATCTTCACACGTTAGTTACTAGCAATATATTATTATATGCAATATTATCAGAGATCTATCTTATGTGCATACCACTTTAAAGGACACAATTTTGAAGTTAGCCTGTCTAATCCTATTTCTTCCCACTTTGGAATCTTAATTAGAAGGAGATAAAAACCATCATTTGACTAAATTATTGTCTTGAATCTGTAGCAAAAGGTATAATCCGCAATTGGGCCAATTAGTGTACCCCATAGTTAGCTATGCTGAGGCAGGAAACTTGATTAGATCTGACACCAGCCTAGTTCCCACTGTTGTTTTGCCAGGTATGATGGTCAGACTTCAAAGGGCTTGAGGCATCAGCAGGGCAAGGTTTGGAGGCCAGCTTAGGTCCGGTCGTTAATCTCTCTGCTAAAACCACAGCAGCCCTCGCACAAAACAAGCTTACACGACACAATCATGCGGTATTAAAGTTTGGGTTGAGTCATGCCAATTTGCCTTTGATTTTCTGATGATTGACTAAAAGATGGCTACATGACTAGACACATACTGAAAGTTTACTGATTAGGTAAGTTCCCCAAATATTTGAAATATTTTTTGATTTCTCAGTTAAATGATATGACAGCCCATTCATCTTAATGAAACTTTTCAGCAGAATTGTTCTTGAAGTACTTTTTGCTTTGTTTGTAGCTCTGAATGTTTTTCAAAATTTGATAAATTTTGTAGGAACATTATGTTCATAGTTTTATTTGATAGAACTTTATCTTTGTTGTTCCAAAGCCTCCTGTATCAAAACTAAAGGGATCTGTGCCTAAATTTGATTTTTTCACTCCTCGAAATTTCTAAGGAAACATTGTTTGTCTTTGTTGTTTAGGTGCATTTACAATTACTCGCAAAAAGGGAATTTCCTCTTAATTATTTTCCACCTCACCCTTGAGTAAAGCGCTGTTCCACGGCTGCGATTACATAAGTGTTCCTTTCTTTTACAGTCTGATTTGTTGAAATATTGCAGTAACAGTGACATGTTTCCATTCTGAGAAAAGCCTAAGGCTGCTTTAGTATTATTCCAAATGATTGAAATTGCCATCTTGCTGACTTTCCCTTGGGCAGCTTAAGGCCTGTTTACTTTTGTATTTGTTTCACATGTTCCCTCCGAGTTTGGCTGGCAGGACATCATTACCTGGTTTGACAAGACAGTTGGAGAAGATTCATATTTGATTAACTCCCTTTGTTACTGTCTGGTCACCATAAACCTCTGAAATTAAGTATTTAAAGTTAAAACTTTTGATAAATTAATTCAGAGAAATGTTTGCAAATAGGAGAGTTTGAGAGGGTTTCTTTTAATTCCCTAGTTTTGCTTTACTGCTGATTTTTTTAAGTCTTCAGGTAACAGTCAATTGTTAATAGTATAGAGACTAAGCGGTTTCCTACAAGTTGTATAATATAGTTTGTCTAATAAATAATTGTGAGATTTGTTTTATCAATACACAAGAGCCAGCCAATAAGATTTTCTTTTTAATGGCTATGTAACACCTGTGCAAACCAGAATAGAAATCTTTAGAAGACAGCTCAGTTTGAAGCCAAGTGTCATACCCTATATAAAGAATTGCCACACAGCAAAAATAAGTATGTTTCCAGAGATTAATGTGCAAGTTCAGGAGTTTCTTTTCTGAGAGGTGTTTCCTAACAGGGGGGGAAGAAAGTCAGAATTAGAGGAGTCCTGTGGCAGGAAAGTTGCTGGTTTCTCAGTGGCAGGCAGATACAATATGGTACTATAGAGCACTCTGCAGTGCATTTTTCCTAGTGGTAATTGCCAGAGTAAACGATTATGTCTTTGGAAGGAAACACAATCACAAAAACCAGCAACTGAGTCTATATACAATTAAAAATAAATGTATGATTCCAAAGACATTAAAATAATGTCCTTTCTTCATCTGTCAATAAAGGACTGTAAGAAAATTAATGATTGCCAAAATAAGCAAGATTTAATTGCAACTCCAGTTATTCATGTGTACGTTATGTGTTCAGCATTGGTATTTGGAAGAAGACTTAAAACTCTTTTTCTTTTAAGATAATGAATTTGGCAATTAGAAACAGGAAATACATCTTAGGGAGCTTCCATCTGAAATCTCTCTATTTCTACTTTTTTTTTCCTATTCTATCCCTTTTCATTGTTTATGTTATACTGTGGTAAACTCCTTATTTGCAAATGAGAAGTGCAATTAGCCACTTCTATAGATTATTTACCAAAACAACTGGGTAAGACCAAGTCAGAACTGATGTCTGCAGTGCTTCAGTGTGGTATTAGCATAGCACAAGTTTGGTCCTAACTTACTCAGGAGATTGAGTGCCAGAACTGTGCTCCTGGAAATGTTTTGTAATTATTCATTAAACACATCAAGAATAGGTATGAGCATAGTGGTTTAGGGTTACTCGTGAGCTATTTCTTTTGGAGGAACAAATCAACCCTGTCACCAGTACATATGGGATTAGCATATATTTGCAATATGCACACATGCAATACCAACCTCTGTATCAGTGAGAATTAGAAAGTGTCCACTGTACCTATAATAGCATCATGTTTTATAGGCCTCTTCCAAGAAAATTTGAAGCAGCCTTCATTAATGACTCACCCTAATCCTGATTCTATTTCACTGATGTTTGTAAAGTTGAGTAATTTTGTAAATAAACAAGCACATTTGAATTAATGAACTACTTTAGGCAATATTTGAACAAAAAGAATCTGTGAACCTGGGAGCTGACAAAAGGCAAAACATTGGTTTATTAGAAATTTAAGTAAGGTGATAGTTCTGTAGCAATCGGTCAGTAAAATAAGGAAATGAATTCTTGTTCGCTGAGATAAAAGTTCACACAATGTAACACCAAAGTTAATATATGCTACACAGTACGTTCTGTAATACTGGGAGATTAGTCAATATACCTTCATATATAGAAAAAAGCAACTCTGTATTTTAAGATCATGCACGGGTGCCATTAGAAGACTTGACCCCATGTTAGGGCCTTACAACCTCAGAACAAAACCTGCTTTTACCAAGCCAGAGGGTAACACGGTTGTGACTGCCTGGCTGCCCAGTGCCTAGAACATGGATGAAATTTTTCAGGTATTCCTGCTTCAAAGGTGAGACAGAACTTCTCTGAAGTGTTACAGAAAGTGTATTTCTTTAATTTTATAATGTAATAAAATCTTTGGGGCCTCTCTTCTCCGTGTATTTAAGAACACAAGTACCCTTGGGGCTTACATGGAAAACTTCTCTTTCTCCTCAGCCTGCCTTGAGCAGGTAGCATCATACCTGGCAAACTCTAGTATTGGAGGCTCCGCTTCAGCTCAGGGACTCAAATGCAGGGAACTCTTCATATAAAACTAAACTTTCTAACAGAGAGAGGTAAAACATTGTAATAAAATTCAGCCGAAATTTATGCCAGTCAAACCACTGTTGCATTGATTTTTCCTGTCCGTTCTCCCATTATATTAATAAAGATACATTACCACTGGCTTATTTAAACATATATCAAAAGATAGTGATTATAACACCATAACATTTTCTTAATCTAGAATTAATAATACTGCAAAAACATCCTCCTCCAAAACTAATTCTGTCATAATTCCAAGCTCCATTCTGCATTATTTCATCTAGTAGCCAGTTCAGGTTCTCTTTACCTGGTATGGTGTACTTCACTGAATTGTTTTGTCAGATGCTGTCAAGCCAACCTACCATTGTTAAAGAAAATCAAACTAAATCATTTTGGCATGAGCCTTCCAGGAATAAGGCACAGAATATGAAGGGTTTGATGAAATCAAGGATTTGATTTCAATATTGTAAAAGACTGCCTGTCAAAAATGTATTACATTCTTTCAAACAATTTTGAATAAATAAACGTGTTTAAAATTGTGACAGTACAATTTAGATAAAGTTTTGGGAGATATTTTTAAATTATAATAATTTGAGGTAAAACAATACTTGGAGTGCTCCTATTTAAAAGAAAAACCCCTCTGAATGCTAATGGTACATAGAACTGAAATCAAGTAATAAGTTTTATGCAGAATATGGAATTTCAGAACATTTGTATCTTGTGAACATGTGGAAAAATTTAATTTGAAACTATCACCTTCTTATTGTGTAATACTGAATAATGTAAATTCAATTTTTTCGATACTCTGAAGATGAATACAGGAAGGTACCATTAACTTTTAGATGGCATATGAAGATTTGTAATATCCTGAAATTTATTTCATAATTAATTTTGTTTTATGGGTTGTTTGACATTATACAAGTATAACATGAGGGCTCCATTCAGTTTTTAAAAACTTTAACACTTATAGTACAGTGCATCTGCAGTTCCTTGTCAGTGAGCAGAACTCATATATATTTTTATTTAAACAAATAATTATGTTGTTTAGAAATATTTATACCATAATTGTGTTGTCGCAATGGAAGAACATGCAACAAAGCCATTAATGCAATTAAAGGTCACTTGTACATATTGTAATGGACTGCTCATTCACAGGATCTGTGTTAAGGGTCAGTGCTGCAGCACGAAATGGATTGGCCTTGTTCAGTCGGTAAATAAATGGGTCAACTTATCTTGTATTTGCCAGACAAATAAAGTATTTGACATATTCCCACTTTCTTAGTATTAGAAGACAGGTAGGCTAAAGAGATCTTTTGTAAAAGTGTTGGTTGGTAAAGATTAAAAACCTCTGTATGTACAAGGATTATATTTTTTGCTGAAGTAGTAGTGCTTTTTAACAAAGGTCTGAGGATATAAGTTAGAAATATTGATGGTGAGTTATTAAGAATCAGAATAGTTAAGCACCATATTCATAGTAGTTCTCAGCAGGAGCTGAGTGCCACCTCCATTAAATGCTCTTTAAAATACCACCAAATTTTAATAAAAATATGATATTTCATAATTGTATAATGTTCTCACTTTCAAATAATAGCAAATTCAATCATGCCATTACACAGATCTCTGAATTTTATTTATGTTTGTAAATTCAGGAAGATAAAAATCAAAGCTTATAGGAAGTCACATTTCCTCAACCTACATGAACCTTATTGAAATACATTGAAGTAGGAGTTCAGGGCTGTTACTGAAAAGTTGAGGATAGGATGACTTTGTATCTCCACGTGGAAGGTGGGCATCCATTGGATCTGCTTGTCTCGGTACTGTTTGTTATGTTTTCGATTATTGGTCTTTGGGTAGAAAGTAATTCAAAGTTCTCTGTAAACTAGGAAACTGGAAGATGGCCCCATCAAATACTTGGAAAGGGTTAAAATGCCATTTTGTAGGAAAACAGAGCAATGTTGCCAGATGCTTGCTATGACTAGTAACATGCTTAATCAAACAAATTCCAAAATGTTTTCCTGTAATTTTGCATATTCGAGATTAAGGGTGAACATTTCCAGTCTTATGAAAATATTAGTGATTTTGTACAAACATAAATCTGTAAGGAAGCCACAAATTTATGGTTTCTTTAAATTTTTCACCTCTACAAAAAGTGTTCTGTACCATTTTGCTGATCTATTTATTTTACTGATTCACAAAGAATGTTACCCTTTACTAAACTGTTAACATACAGGAACATTTTTTTATTTTATTTTTTTTGCGGCCAAACTAGTTTTATTTTCACTCTGAAAGACTTAACAAAAGTGCCAAAAAGAGGAGAAAAAGATACACATATACTGCAGAGTACTGTAGGTGAAGAAAAAAATGTTCTATAATGGTTGTGCAAATACTACTTTCTGCTTTGGCCAAGCTATGGGGTATTATTTGTGACTGAATTCCAGAGTACATTTTATTTTGATATTCCTGGCCAAGAGGAGTGTGCAAAAAGTAGATTGTCATAAAGCAAAATGGCTGAGGACTACAGTGCCTAAGGCATAAATAAACTTAGATTTTGGTCTTACTGTCTTTATTGCTCTCTTTCTCAGAGTTGTTTTAGTTACATGTTTTTGAATTTCTTTTTCTTAGTTGTATTGCATATAGTTTTCAGAGGGTTCTGTTATCATGCGTAATGCAATTTAAAATTTCTCCTTGCATTTTAAAACCCAACAGCTTTTGAAATACCAAGTGAGACGGTCTCCAAGAAGAAAAATATTATTTATTGCGTTTAAAGGGGTATTTCTGGGCAGTTTAACATTAACAGAATATTAATCCCTTTCAGAATAATAGCTTGAATTTGAATGGCATTACCATGTAACACTTCTGCACCCTCTTTCCTCATTCCTTCCTTCCTTCCTTCCGAAGTGAGCAGTAATTGTATAGTGTACAATAACTAAAGCTTTGTATTGATGTCCATAAATACATAAATAAATAAAGTGAATTTGGGTGCCAACTTATACCAGCCATAGGCTGCTTGACTTTCAAAAAACAGCGGGTAGTGCTCGCTGAAAATAATTCACTTTAAATGCCTCATTTCAGGTATTTAAGGTTTGAGAAACCTATGGGTTTTAGCTTGTGAAGATACTCTTCTTTTTTCCTGCTTCAAGTCTGTTATAGCAAAAATTACTGAAGAATTTTCACTCTGACGTTCATAAAATTCATATGTTTACAAAACAGTTACCAAATGGACTTAACTTTTTCTCATACTAAACCACTGATCTTTGGGCAGTATGCCTGCTTGAGTCATGTTTAAAAGCAGAAAACAAAAATAAAGACCAGTTTATCACTTTTAAGTGGGAGGATGTGAGTATTGCTTTGCAAGAGAAATCAATTTCACCTTGCATCCAAAACAGTGCTTGCTATTCTTAAAATAACCTGATTGCTTAATATTTGAAGTTTTACAATCTTTAGTAATATTTGCTAAGGAGCTGTACATTCACATGTTCTGAAAAAGATAGGCTTTGTGTGACTTGCCTATGAACATTTGAGGTGGATGACTGGGCCATGGTAGCTGAGTCTTGAGGGGACTTCTGAGGTCTCCATGATATACCCAGAATATCTGCTGGGGCTTTGCCTAGAACCTTAATAGCGTACTTGTAAGCAAATCATTTAATGTGTTTGGATAATAGCTATACAGTGACCTGCCTCGTCATTGGGTTGGCTCCAGACTCTCCACCTGGAGGAGTTAAGAACTGTGCAGTTGGCAGATAGGCTTGGGGTCTGTGAGTGGCAGAAAAACGTCAACAACGGCAGTCGCTTTCCAGTGTTCTCAGTCAAGGATTACAGGGTTCCAGTATAGTTTTTGGACATGCACCCTTACTTGCTTTTATTTGTGAGCCAACACACAATTAGATTAACAAGAGAAATAGTTTTGCATGTCACTGATATTTTTTGTTTTTAAGGACTTCTACTTGCAACCTGAAGTTTGTATGGTTACCTGCATATTGGCAGAAAGTATAGCAGAATATGATGATTTAATACAATATTCACCACTTTTTATTTTAAATCTCATGTGTCGTATTAGAGTGGAAAAGAGTAAACTAAGGAAGACCTTGTTGTGTTATTTTTTTTGGCTTAAAGATAGATGTAGGTGTCCTGAATTGGTAGTGCTCACTTGCAGACTGAGAGTAGGAACCAAGCAGAGTATAGTGGAGCTACACTCTTGGGACTGACCAAGGAAAGGCTGCTCGTAGATGTAGCCACAGCTTGTACCTATCTTGATATATGGTGTGTTTGATGTATAGAATACACACATCCCTCAGCCACTTGAGCTGGCATATGTTACTAACTGAGCAGCATTTTGTTTTCAGCACTTTCTTATGAGCTGTTATCAGTTGGCTGCCTCTCTTCTCTCCTTGATTTATTAGGGATTTAGTAATGTGTTGCTTAATCAGCAAACACAGTAGTCTTTTAAGTCAGTTATGTCTCAGATCTGCAATCTAAAGCCCCTGACGTAACACCATATACTTCTCAATCAGTACTTCTCACCTTTTGGTGTAAGGCTCTGTAATTCTGGGCGGATTACAGGTTTCCTGTGCTGCCTCAAATACCCTTTTGCAAACCTTTTGCTACCAGAGAGTAGTGTGACAGGAGTTACATGAGCTTTTGCTGCTATCATATAGGGAAAAATGGTTCTCCTTCTAGTATGACTGTTTATTAAGGGATAGGAACCAGTACTTAATTTGTAATTCTTGTTGCTGTTAAAATAAGGAATTAATAAGAAGGCAATCTAATATTTGTATTTAGATCTGATCCTCAATAGTAGCATAGCCATGGGCTGTTTGTGCTTGGTCTACATCATCTACACTAAAAATAGCCTTCCTGTCATCTTATTGGCAGAGTTTTAGCTACTCCTTTAATTCTGTTTAAAAATGAATAGAGAGAAAGGCAGCATAAATATTGAATGTGTGCAGATATTCTAGTAAGTAACTAAAAGGAGATTCCTGATGCTTTGAAGAGCTGTATAGTTCAATGGAATTCACATTTTGCTTAAGTAAAGAGGCATTTTGTAAATTATTATAATCTTTAAATGTATTAGGTTAATTTTTATTTTTGTATTTGTATCATTAAAGTAGCTACTTTTAAATACCTAGGCATTAACATATATTTGCTTTAGAGTCCTGCTTTGGTTTTGTTCTTTTAGGTTTCATTTACATTTTGATAAGGAATTACTGATGAGGTATTTAGTTTCCCATCAGTTAAATAAAAACCCACATTATTTCTAATTTTTCTTCTAATAAAGTGAGTTTTTGCAGACTAGGAAGACAAATCACTACTGCCTGCTAAAATCTTGAGCAATAGTCTGAAAATTTCTGGTTTGTTCTGTTTTGGTTTTTGAGGACCTGGGGAAACAGCGAAGGAAGAACTGGCTTGTTCTTGTTCTGTCTGTTCCTACTTTAGGAACTTTCAGGACCACAGTTACAGTATGGAAAAGACATAGTTGTGAGGAGGACTTGCATCTGTGTTGGTTTTTTCCTGATCTGAAAAGGGCATTCTGGCTTTGAAAAATACATGAGAATTAGATTCGAGTTACTGAAATGCCCTTAAACCTACAGAGGAAAATTTTTGCTGTGTTTACATGTAGAGTAAGGCTCTAAGGTAGAAGGGCTACACTGAAAGGATTTTGTCAATGAATTACTTATATCCTCACATAAGAAGCACTTTTTCCTTGTGTAGTCTGAACCAAAAATCATATGTATACCATGGCCTCTTCTACTTTTGCCTCTCCTGTCTTGCTCATCCACACCATGGTGTGTATTGGCATCTTTTAGGACAATAAACATTCAGTGGACATTCAGTTTAGGAGTTGTTTGTGCTCACACAAATAGGTGTATTTGGAATACTTTCTTGCAGCATTTATTTGATTTTTGTTATTCTTTGTTTCTTGGGTTTGTGTTTTGAAATTATATTGTTACCTTATTAATTGATCCAAAAGATTAGCAGTTATTGAAGGTGCAGTAAGAGAAGATGTGTTTGAAGGTCAGTTATGTTAACTGCTGCTTTTATGGAAGGTTGTTGGCGTTGTTACAAATGAGATTATGAAAAGAGAAGCAATCAACATTGCAGTTTTTACATTAGAGCATCCAAAGTAAAGTAAATAGTTGCATTTCATCGGTTGCTAGTGCATAGCATTGACATAGAAGGGTATCAGTTTTCAGAACAGATAATCAAAACAGAATATTCACTGGTGAAAGTCAGGCATAACTAGAGTATTGTTATATGTACAGTCTCGATATGTGGTAAAAATCTTTATAAATAAAGCAGAATTTGTACAAAGCCAGAAATAGTCAGAGATCATTTTTATTGAGAGAAGTATTGCCGTTTCTATGAAGTGTTTAGTTAATGAATATTCAAAGTATTTTATGAGTATCTTTAAGCTTTTTTTTTTCCCTAAAAGAGGAAGCATGGTTCTGTACAAAATTACATTCCTGAAAGATTTACTATTCTCAGTGTAATAAAAATATTGTAAAATTACTTCCTATCTTGAAAAATCAAACCAGTTATTCTTATTTCGAGTTTCATCTGATATATTGTTCCGTATGGTTGTATGATAAACACATTATTCCTTGAACAGGAATTAAGAGTAAAGCTGCCAGGAAGGGGTTTTGTTGTCAGAGTAGTTCCCGCCTCATGTTTTGTAAGAGATTTCATGGTCCCATTGTAAAGAGTGGATGATTTAAAACGTGTTCCCAAGATAAACTTTCCCATTGTCATTAATGAGGATGGATAATACTGAGTGACAAGTGCATTAGGAATGACACAGAAAGAGCTGTTAGATTTGTCAGAGCATATCACTTCAGGCAATGAAACTTGAGGACATTCTCTTTTAGCAATTTTTTTCTATTTATTAGAGAACCAAGGATTGTGATTGCTCACACAGGTGGATTTTACTGTTTTGTTTATTAAATATTTAGCTGCCTTTGAAAAGGTAAAGGTGATAAATATGACCATTATACTCCACTGTGAGGGGTGCCAATGGTTGCTTCACTTACAAATAATTCAGCAAAACTAAACCTTTTATTTGTTTTAAAAACGTTTATTTGGTGGATAATTTTTAATTTGCAATATTTTTACTGAACAGGAATATTTAAAGTTATATAATAAGAAGTGCTCTGAACTGTCATAGTGAAGCTTCTGGGGTAAAGCAGCTTAAAATTAGGACACTATACATGTAATTTACATTGACTTAAAAAATTGTATTTCTTCATAGAGAAAGACTTTTTAAATATTTATCTCTGAATAATTAATAATGTATGACTTTTTCTGGTGTTTAAAATCTTTCCAAACTACAACATGCGTATCAATTTCCATTTTGAACATGCAATTGGTCACTTTTTCGCCTTGATTCATCTTGCCTGGCTGCCAACCAAATTTTGCCTCCGTGTACCTTCTTGACGCTAATAATGACTGAGTTTCTCTTCGTTTGCGTGCAAGATTTCCCAAGCAGCAGTTTGGGGCTGGGATAAACTATCTATCATGATTGCGTACAACTAATCTGCCTCAACCAAACCACCCAATGATTGAAATTGCATTTGACACTTCACCTCTCCTTGGCGTGCCTGAGGTGAACATAGCTACAGACCATCCCTGGAAGGGCATAGCAACTCTTCCATATGTTGGGGAGGATCCTTTTATTTGTGTCAAGAGACTTTTAGCAAAGCATGTATAGGCAGAGATTATTTTTTTTCTTAGACTTCCTTGTTTTCAGATGCATGGCTGCTGCTTTCTCCTTACCAAAGCATTTTGGTTTTATGAAGCGTTTTGTGATTTTTAATTTATTAAAACTGTTAAACTCTTTCTCTGAGATAAACCAGTGCAATATTGGATGTATAGGAGATAAAAAATTCAAGAGGTATTTAAAATCTTGTGTGTTGTTTGTTGGAACGTTATGCTATTAATAGACCAGTGGTGCTAGTCAAACATCAGACAAGATGCCTGTTACTGGGTTGACCTTTACCAAAGCTTACACCTGCTTGGAGCATTGTGCTACTACAGAACCTAGGAAAGAATGACAAAGCAAAATCTGCTTCTGTCATGTAAGAAAGCTTTTAATTCTTTTCCAAGTTGCAAATTTATTCATATTGTGTATACTTACCAGTTTGAAAAACTGTCTGTGCAATTATGATCTGACAAAACAGACCCTTTATTTCTGGGTAATATCACTCAAATAATCTTCAGAGTAAAAAGCATTCTAGGATTGCTTTTTGCTAAGTATTGTCGTTTTTGTATGGAGTCACTTTTAATAGTTTAAGTAATAGCTTATATCTTCAGGAGTGCTACTTTTCATTAGTGATGTGTATGATTAGCTTCATTGGATATAATTAATTTGTTCAAATACAAAGTTTCTGAATAGTTAGGGTAATAAAATCCTATTTCTAGGGAGATGATTTCTTTATAGTTTTCTGCTATAGTTCCAATACATTGAGTTTAAGGATACACTGTTTTGATATATGGGTCCTTTCCAACTCAACTCTGTGATTCTATGACTCTGTGATAATCCAAATAGAAAATACTGAAGAATTGCATTCTGGGATATGTTTTGATTTCTCACTGCTGAAGTTGTGTATTTCAGCAGAAGCACAAAGATCTGCAGTTAAATTGTCCTTTCAAATAAGTACAGTCCATTCCTGTTGCTGAAATGGGGAGTTTCAGTGGTGCACTCATCAAGGCGTGACTATCAGCCTAATTTTCTTTCTGACACATCAAGTCATACTTCTTTCTTAAAACTGAAATACATTTTTTCAAGCACTTTCATTCAGCAGATTAAGTTCAAGCTGAATTAAAAATCTTTTTGAAATGCTTGGCAGCTGAGGGTAGTACCTGTATCTATTTTAGTTGTGGGAGGAAGCTAAGTGATATGGGTATCATGCTTTCTGTAGCATTTCCAGCCAACAAGCCCAGAAGAATCAGGACGCTTTTGAATGTATAAATCATTGATCTTAGTAACCAGCTGCTCTGAAGGCAGGGAAGAATAACTCAACCACACAGCCAGGCTCAGTTCATTTGTTGCAGTAGCAGTGTACTAAATCTACCCAAAATTCATGTCCTGCTTTCCATATTCATTTATTTATTACAATTAATTTTGTTCTCAACCTTTTTCCATTGAGTGTGTCTCTATGGCATTTTTAGTCTGGATTTGAGATTTTCTTGTGTGTTCTTTCCTGTGTGACATCAAAGCTGTATGCTATGACTTGGCATAATGATTTTCCTCATATATAATAGTTCTTGTCCATATCAGAAGAAGCAGTTGTCATTAAAAAAAGAGATCTTTTTCAGGCCTCTCCTATTACATATTAAATACCTATAAGGTTTTTATGGTCTATAAAACAATATTGAAGGGGTAGAGGTGGTGGTGGAGTTCCATCCTGTTACCACTGCAGCGCCAAAGAAATTATGGGAGAGTGATTTGGATTTTGGGGTCTGCAAATTCATCAACAGTTTGAAAAATGAAAAGTTCACATCCTGCTATTCATATTAAAGTAAGGATTGATGCTGGTTAGAGAGTTTTTCTTTGATCTTGCATAAAAGGAGTTTGATGCTGGATTACCAATATATTCCTAAAATGAAGTATCCCAATTCCAGTTACTTAGACATTTTCAATTTTTATGCAAAAACTTACAAATCTGACATTATAAGCGACTACGGGTTTAAAAATTATTTAAAAATAAAGAGCATAGCAGTCTGGTATATTTTTTGTGATATATTTAAATCTAAATCTTGACACACGGGTGAACTGCTGATTCTTGAAAACATTGTCCATGAAAAAAGATTCTTTTGCTTATGATGACTTACACGTATACATCTGCTTATCTCAATCAATTTCTCTGTGTTAGTCTGAGGCCTTTAGTCACTTCTTAGTGCTTAGATTTTCTTTTTTGGCTTCAATATTCCAATTTTGACTTCTTAGATAGACAAGGAACTGTCGCATAGAAACTATCTAGAACCGTACGTGACAGCTCCTTTCTGGGAGTACTGAGTGGCAGTGACTGAAAAGAGAGATTGCTGGGTTTATAACATGCAGTTTTATACTGCTATGATTTTGACTTCTGGTGTGTTCAGCCATATTAATTACTCAAGAATGGTTTGTAACTTATGACTTCAGCGAAAATGTAAGATTAGTAATATATTAAGTACATGGTAACTACACTTTTGGGACTAAGTTTGTTGACCACTTCCTAATTCTTAACAATTATCCTGAAAATGAAGATTTTTCTATAAAACTGTATTAAAGTGATCAAGATCCTTTGTTATCTGCACCTGTTTTGTTAGCAAATCGGTCATAGTGTCCTGATATGTGCTGATGACTTATCCTGGTGTATTTACCAAAGATCTGAGTTGGAAATTATTGAATAAATTAGTTTGGTAGCATTGTAAGCATGATTTCCTGTCAGTTATTACTTCCTGTCACTTAGGTATGTGGTTCAGTTTTACATAGTTTGTTAAACATAATTATGTAGTATGATTATTTCATGCATCATATTAGATATTCAAGAAAGATGTGCATTATAAAGAAAAGATGAAGCTGCCCGAAATGAGAAAAATTAATGTATTATATTTTTTAAAATAAGCAGCAAGCTTTAAAAAAAGTAAGTTTCTGACATATATTTTTTTAAATAATCTTGTCAACTTCAATTGTACACTTAAATTTATTACATTCGTCTTCTCACGCCCAGTTATGCCCTCATTACCAACTAGTTCTGACCTTAGGATCTCTAAATGTACTTAAGTGCAATTATAGTAGTCATTGAACATTACATTTTAAGATGAAAATGCAGTTATTTGTAATTTCTTCTAAGCAACTTCTCTGTATTAATCTAAATAAAATCATTAGATGGCCCTGTATAAAGTATTTACAGGCAAAAAGGAGTTCTTTTCATAAAAAAAAAAAAGGATTTCCATGTATTTCTTCATGTTGAGTGATGCGTATTGATACAGTTGTTATAATTCACACACTTCAACCATTGCTGACATAGGCTTTAAGTGCTTGCACATTCAAATATAGTGCACAGTATGGCGTGTATAAATGGTGTTATATCCCACTAGATCTTTCCACTGGAAGTCAGTGGTGCCCAAGCTAGATCATAAAACTTGTCTATCCTCTTGAATGTCACTTGTGCATGGTGTTTTAGGCTTTAAAGTGCAGTACCTATCTTTGAAGCATTTTAAATCAACATCAGACAAGACGATTGGGATATAATGAATGCTTTTACATATGAAAAAGAAATATTTCCTGTTTCAAAAAATTGAATGCAAGTTGCACTGGAAAGTTACAACCTAAATAAATTTATGAAATAGATAACTATTATAGGAGCTTTCTAAAACTATCAATATGCAACAAACAGCAGGAATCACAGATTCCGATGTGGAGGTGGTCACTTCAATTAGGATAAGATTGTTTCTTTTAAGACCAACATATGAAAGTTTCCCAAGTTCACATTAAATATTACCTGAACATTTTTTATATATACTTAAATATCTATATTCTTATAAAGTGGAAAGTTGAATAGTAAACTTATTTATCATAATTCGGTTCTGATTATACTTAAATGGATTTGGGATTGCTAGGTGCTATGGGTATTCATGCATCCTAAGTAACTACAGCAGTTGTGACAGTAATGAAGCTACTGGTAAGAAGCCTTCCAGACGTGAAAACATTCATAAACAGGAGATAAAGTTTGATGCAAATCTAGTGTGTAGTTCAAGGAAGGCTTCCCCATCAATTTCCATATCTACACACACTGCGGTGATTCATAACAGCTTTGTTATCGTAGAAGCAAGAAGAGATCATTACAATGCCTTTGTATTACAGAAGCATAATTTTAAAATCCACTTGAAATTAAATTATTGCTTTCGGAGACTGAAAATAGAATGGATTTTTAAACTTCTTCAAAAAAAACTCAGAGTAATTTTTGTAAAGAGAATATGTAATTCTGTCTGTCGTGTTGATAAAACTTCACATATTATTGATCCTTTGAAAAATACTTCATGGACCACACATAATTGCGATTCCTGAGATATGACAGATGTCAGGAAAGTGTCAAGTCAGACTTTCCATTGACTAAAGACCTTATGTAAAAATGTCCAAAAAAAACTCTTTTGGATTTTTTTTTTGCAAGCAGTGAGAGCTGTTTACACAAAACTGTACTACAGAGACTTCTGATTTGTGAAACTGAGCAGACCCTATATGTGTTTGTGCAAATGGGATCAATAGAAAGCTGCAAGAGCATCTGGTTGATATGTGTATAAAACTCAAACCTATCACTTAGAAAAAATCAGAGAGTCTGAAAGTAAAGTAATAGCAGAGGCATCGTTTGCTCTTTCAGAGAGCAGGGTGAATCTTAGGGGACTGGATTACAATTACAGTTAAAAACAAGAATAATTTAGCTTGACTAAAGTTGACCCCAGAATTCAGCTGATACTCTTTTTTCAATTTTTTCATAAGAGCAAGCGCCCAGATAGGCATAACAGTAAATAGTCACAATGTGTCAAACATACTCTTTTTTTTGTGTGTGTATGAAAGAGAGGACATGACTATAGCTAGAGAGAGAAACATCTTTTTTTGGGCAAGGGATTTATTGAATTCAGCAAGTGTTTACATACTAGTTTAAGACCTGATCATTGTTCAGGTTATTGGCTTAAATACTAATAGCATATCCTAATGCATATATGATAAGACTGTGCTGTCAGTTCAAAATAAAGTTAAGGCACAAGGCTGATAGAGCATATGGACTTTGAATGAATTTTGATTTCATCAGATATGATCTGTGGCAGAGTAAACAATACTAATTACAGAAGTGTTCCTTGTAATGACTGATTTACACAAAGTCTTGAAAAAAGTCCTAAGAGCTAGCAGAAGAGAGCATGCAAATAAAGGTGTTGCATCTAACAGAACAGAAAAACACTATAAAAATTACAGCATCCCCTCTTGAAATTGAAGAGTGATTTTTCCATCAGAACAGTCTGTCAGTACATTGTGGTATTGTGATATGTTGCCATGTTTGTGTTTCAAAACTAATTTTGGGAAGCCATTCATTTTTAAAAACAATGTCTTAACATTTTATAGATGTTGAATTACTTTCCAACATTTTCTACTGAATTTACAACACTACCATGCATCAAGAGAGCTATTGGAAAATATTTAATTAGCAACATTCATACTGGAAGTTTTAATGTTGGGATGTACTTTATATACAGTTGCAAACTCTGTGAAAAATTAAGTAAATAGAACTAGTTGTAAAGTGATAAATCAGGCCATAGAGACAGTGGTTGTGATGTTGTCACGGTTTAAAGCTGGGTCGGCTACTAAACCTGTGGCAGATGCTCTCTGTTAATCCTCCCCCCCCCCCCACCCGAAGGGAAAGGGAAAAGGGAGAGAGACTTATGGGTTGGAAAGTTAAAACAGTTTTAATAAACTATAATAATGAAAAAGAGTATAATAACAATAATAATAGAAATAATCAAATATATACAAATATATACAAATATATACAAAGCCAAGACTGAGAGCTTGGAAATCCTCCTCAGGCAGAGTTGCTCCCCCCAGCACAGGCAGAGGGGAAAATGCAGTAGCTCCACTGCCATCACACCTGCAGGCTTTTAACTGGAGATTTGGCAAAGCTGGTACCAATCAGTGGGAGACAGGAGGGCCCCTCCCTCCTGGGCCCCACCTCCAGGAGGCAGTGGGTTAGTGATAAATAGGAAAGTGAGAATGACGTGTGTGGGATGGAATACCTCGTTGGTCAATCTTGGGTCACCTGCCCTGTCTGCTCCCCCCTGCAGCTGTGACCCCCCTTCGGCTCCTCACTCGTAAGCAGTGAGGAATTTAGCAGTGACCTTGGTTTCTCTAAGACTAATTGGCCTGGTTTGGGCCAAACCAGGACAGATGTATATTCTTTATATAATGCTGTTCATATCTTTGAGCTGTGGTCACTGTTTTTTGGCTGATGTTCCTGTTCATCCTGTATTCGTCTTCATCTGCCCACCTTCCTCATCTATGTTTTAAGAATCATGATAGGAAAATCCAAGTAATCTTGGTCTTCTTGGAGGTTATACTAGATGATCTTTAAAGATCCCTTCCAACCCAAACCATTCTGTGATTCTATGATTCAGACAAAGACTCCAAATATTGGAATGCCTTTAGCAGCTGGATTATTGCCTTAACTTCTTTACTGCTACACTTGATTAGCCACAAAACTCTTGGCTTGCTATGAATATGAACTCATTAACAAAAGAAAGCCAGATAGTCAGACTTATGTCCTAGAGACTCAAAGGAGGATTCTCTGTCCTCTGGGATGGAAGTTCAACTGACAATCAGAACTTCAAATGAAGCTGCTTCAAATGCTGTGGGCACTGCCTCTGACTATTTTTGGAACTCCTTAGCAACATACAGTCCATGTGACTTAGTAGTGTTGATTTGCCAAAAGAAATGTAGTCTCTGGTTGGAAAACTACTGTTTTGTTCAGCTCCACGATTGATGGAAGTTCTACAGAGTATTAAAAATTCTAGGCTTATCCTTAGATGTCTTTGCTTCTTCCCAGAACCCATGAAGACAAAGATAGAAAAAAGGATTTCTGCCTTTAGAGGAGCTATGTTTTGACTGTAGGCAGTTTCCATGTAGTCATTCACTCTCTTTGGTAGTCTGCATGAATGCTTCCATCCTCAGCTTTGTCTGAAACTCGAGTGAAGCCAGAAAGTTGTCTAGAGTGTGAATCAGTTGTGTCATTGCATGGTGCAGTGGGTGGGAGCAGGTAAATCAGTACAGGTTCTTTTGGGTGCAAAGGTTTCTATACTCTGTGTCAGTTTTTCCCCTAATCTGTAGAGCATAAATGTAGCGAGAGGAAACAAGAGAGTAAGAAATTAAAGGGATCTGAAATGACAAGGCTAAACACTTGTTGGGGTATGGAAGAAAAGATAAAGGAAAAAAATAAGGTGTTCAATGATTTATAGTTAAGAGGTGAGGACAGCAGAAAATACTACACAGAGGAAGAAAGTGAGGACATAGGGAACAACCAATTCAAGGCTTCAATTAAGATTATTAACTATATAAGAGGTTTTTAATTCATTCTTTTCTAACAGTGTCAATGACAGGTTTTGGGTCACCCTTGCCTAGCAGAAAGGTAGTGATTGTAATTCATTGAAGACAAGGTAGGTAGTATTTTTAACCACAATGCCAAACAGCCATAATATTTGAGACATTCTGCTCAGATGTCTTAGTTTGCCTAGTAAATTTGTCTAGATTTGGCAGATCTTTAGAAAAAACAATGTGCTGTCTCAGTGGTTTTAAATTAATTTGTTCTCGCAACTGGGATTTAGCAGTTCCTTTGAAGCAATTATTATTTTAGTACAAGTGTATATGAGATGCTACCTGTCAATGAGTACTTGGGGAATCCTTAGTGTGCAGATCACTGACCTGATAAACTGTAACAGCTCCATGGGAGTTGTTATGGTCTGTCGCATCAATGAGTATTTAGGGACTCTTTAATACGTGGATTATTAGAACAGTAAAAACGTCTGCAGCCCATTGTGTCAGTGCAGCTGTTCCACATGAGTGTGAAGATATTACACAGCCTTACAGAATGTTGTAGAAAAGTAGTTGACTAAGCTTATGTAGTAGCCATGATTTTACATTAAACAAGTGGTCTTTTTTAACATTTTCCCAGAATAAGAAAATTAGGTGCTAATCCTCATCCTAAACTCCTTGAGGTTTGAGATTGCATTTATAAAAATTGCCATTTTTCAATTACATATTGAGTGAACAAAAAATTCCCAGATTGAATTCTGTGCTGATTCCTTTTCTACTTTTTTGTCTGCAGTTTAGGAAGTAAACAACAAAAGTAACAGAAATTCTCCCATCTAGAAATGTCTATCCAAAGAATAGGCTAGAAATAAAGTATCACATAAATAATCCAATTTTTTGAGTAGTTTTCTAAGATAAAGCAAATTTGCTACCCAATATGATCAGATCCATATATGAAGTTGGTTTCTTCATATTGATCTCGGAAGTATCAGAGATTTGGGTTAGATTTTGTCTTGATTTTTTTTCTTTGAATTTTCTTCTGTAAGTAAAGAGAGATTACTGACTTCCTTAAAATAAGATTCTGATCATATGGGCATGAGTAAAAATGGTGTTAGATAGAACTTTGTAACCTGGTATTGAAATGCAAAATTTGAAGTTTAAAATAATTGTGTGAGAAATTTATACAGAAAAGTTCTCGTGATAAAGTCTTGCTTTATCATCTTATGTGCATCTTCATCCAGTCAGATCGCCAACCTTTTATTTATTTGAAGAATTCTTATAGGCTGTACTTGCTAGTGTAGTTCGAAATCATTTTCCTTTTCTTAGAGCAGTGTTTCAGAAACTGTTCAGGATGCTGGAATATACTAAATTTTATATCACTTAGGAATTGTTTGGCTTTTCTTGTTTGGCACAAATTCATTTTTGAATGCTGCACCAAGGAAATGAGTTTCACAGGTCAGATGGACTTCTTGTCAGGATGTACTCCAGGTTTGTATCAGTCGTTGTCGTAAATTATGCAGAAGTTTAGCTGCTTCAGTATTTTAATGTAATATTGGTAACTTTTGTTACAATTTTGTATGCATAGGAAGAAATGTATAGTAAGGTAATGGAGATGCCAAAGCTGCAAGTATGTAATGAATACTATTAAAGTAGGACGTAGGTCCATAGACCTTAATTTTTAAAGAGTTATTGCAGATTTTGCTTGCTTTTTTTTTCTCTAGATAATATGAGAAAATACCTAGTACTGAACTTAAGGGGAAAATTTTTAAATAGTGTTTACTTTCATGTGTATTTACATCTAAAGGGATGTTGTATAGATGAAGCATGAAATTGCAGGTTTTGATGTCAGAATTTTAAACATGATTTTTCCATTTGTCGAAACCTAAAATAAAAATGCAGTTTTCAAGTACATGCCCTAAAACTGCTGAAAAGCTGTCTGGTTTGTAGTGGTCCCTTTACTGCTCCGTATCTGTCACAGGGGAAAGTGTAGAAACATGAAGAGTACACATTCATGCTCATACTATTAGAAGAAACCCACTATAAACATCCTCAAGGAGTCTGTAAATCTTTCCCCAGTGTTCAAAACACATCTCAAGCTTAACATTGTAAGTGAACAAGAGAGAGAGAAAAATAATGTCTTGCATAGAATATTTTTAAAAACAAAATCTGATCCCCACTCTTGTCGTTCTTTGTACAGTCATCCAGAATAGTTCAATCTATTTTCCAGTCAAATTTAACACTGAAGTAATTATGCAACTGCAGGTTTAGTTTTATAACTGACAACAGTGGCTGGATTTGTGAGCTTTTTTCCCAGTTTGCTAATAAATTAAATTTGAATTTTACCCTTTCTGAATTCAGATTTGAAGAAGCTGAAGACGTAGTGGTAGCATTTTAAGCACTGGATGCTAATTTCTGCCTCTTAAACTGAGGCAAGCTGTGAAAAGCAAAGACTTATTAGGAGGAGTTGTCAACATAAGTTTACACCTTTGATATACACGGAGGTTCTCAAGGTCTCTGAAATTACATTTCTTATTTGAAAAAATATTACATTATATCTGTTACTAATATTCTTAGAAAAATAACATATCGTGGTAACTGTATGCCAAATAAAAAAAATAGAGGGAAGGTAAGAACAATAAAATATTAATAAAATGAACAAGTTACTGTGACCACTAGAATAATATTAAATGATCACATTAAGCAAATTATCAGGATAAAAAATGAACAATCTGTATAAATTATAGAAAAATTATTAACTTAATTAAGCACTCCAGATTCAAAACTTTTCCAGAGTCAGTTTACGATTAGAAGTTTGTGATGGACTTGACATTTAAATTAAAATGACTTATGTTTATATTGTTATCTGAATGCCATTTATAAAATTTACTTAGGATAGGTTAGTTGATAATCACAATGAAAATGATACAAAAATACATTTCTAAAATGTACATAAGGCCTGTGTCCTCTTGTTGCAGAGGTACAAAATTATAAACTGAAAGAAATATGGAGATGGCTTCACATCTTACTGCCTTCGTGGGTGGTTGTTAATCTATGTATTCTCTACCCATGTTCTGAAGAAGCACTTACTGAAGAAATTGAGAAATTGTGAGTAATGGCTTTCATGATCTGTTCAAAAACTGGGAAAAGTGTGTTAAACCAACTATACACTTATAACACGCATGTTGCATATATATACATACACACACATATATATGCACACATGTATATATATGTAACACACTCTCAGCTCCTTTTTAAGCAAGCAGGGAAAAAGTCCTGTAGAATTTATTGTGATATTGCAGAGGGAAAAGGTGGGGGTTTATGGTGTTTTTTTCATTCTCCTTCTTCCCTTTAGGCTCCGCATTTTCCTCCTAGACTGTTTTCCCTATCACCTTTGAAATCTTTTGTCTTTCATTCACACTTCTCATTTTTCTGTACTGTCCTTATGAGGTTTTTGTTCTCAACTTTTCTGTTACATGAAAATATGTAGTAAAATTTGAATCAATATATACCACTGTAATGCCTGCAAAAAAAAATTTCCTTGCTTTAAGGAAAGTACAAAAATTAAAATAAAACTTTTAAAAGAAATGTACTATAACATCATGAATAAGCATATGTTCGATTC
The DNA here is from genome assembly GCF_013368605.1 of Nyctibius grandis. Taxonomy (NCBI): domain Eukaryota; kingdom Metazoa; phylum Chordata; class Aves; order Nyctibiiformes; family Nyctibiidae; genus Nyctibius; species Nyctibius grandis. The sequence goes on from NC_090661.1 coordinate 8,102,646, forward strand.
AGTGGAACAGAGAACCTAGGCTTTCTATTTTTTTGTAGTTTGGTAGCTTTTTAAAAAAGATTTAAGAAGTAGTTTTGTTTATAATTTGAATTATTTATTTCAGTTTAGTAATTTGGGCCTCAGTTTCGCTGTTGTATCAAAAAACAAGCATACAGATCCCACAAATATCAAATTAAAGCCGGAACCTGCCAATTCAAAGTTTCAAAGGTCATTCCATGAAAATTTATCTATTACAAAATGGGAAATAACAGTTAAGAAAACAAGTCCATATGTGGCATATAGGAGATGTTAATAAATTATTTTATATGTGATTATCCATTAACGCATACTGATTCTATAAATGTGGCACAAAAGATTGTTTTATGTTTTTACACAGATCATTTTATAATCAAAATACAGAGTAAAACCAAATGTATGAAGTCATTATTTGACTTCAAACAGAAAATGTTTCAGGAAATACAAGCAAGTTATTTTTGTCAATATTATACTACATATTAATAATTAATTACTGAAATACTGCTAATATTTATAAATAAATAGCCATCTGCATTATCATACTTGATATTCCATAATCCTACAAATACTGACACCAATGAGCAATGTTCCACGTCAGTAACTCAGCAGGACTGTTCTCATGTTAAAGAATAATAATTCTAATTTAAAAAGCTCTTGGAGGCTAATCAACAACTTCTTCAGGTGTGAATTCAGGATATTTAGAGTAAAAGTAACATCAGTTGGTTATGTCTGCCAGGTGCCAATGATTGCTGTCACTTGTTTTACCCAAGAAACTAGAAAGAATAAGGACGTTTTCCATCACTGGAGATGTTAAAACAGTATATTAACATTTGCGATCACTTCTATTTTGATTTTCAGTCTTTGAGATGTTAAAAGATCTTTGGGGTTTTATCAAAATATTAAAGGTAAATTTTAATAAGAAGATACATGATCAAAGTTTTACTGTGATTAAAAAAATGTACAAAGTAGTCAAGCAAAAGTGTCTTATGGCATGAGGGTTATAGAAATACGTACTTATTTGACCAGTTTGTTCCTGCATTGGTAGCAGTTATGGTCAGGTTGCTTTCTGGTAAAATCAGCTTCTAAAAATGCAAAACTGACTTACTTGCTATAACCTGCCCTAAGATTTGTCAGCTTTGTCTTTCTACTGACTCCAGACAGTCTTCAAGACCTGAAATAACAGACAGTGATGGGTAAGAGTTGGCATAATTAGAACTGTATAGCCACGGACCAGTCTTGGGCTCTGGTTACCCAGCTAAAGTGGACTGAAGCTGCATGGTACACTTGCCTCAGCAAATAACGGTGAGAGCATTGCTTCAGCTGATGCTGTTAGATGGCCATTCCCTGTTGTGTTTAGTGCTTTACATAACGTAGCTTACAAGTAACCAGGCCATGACTAGGTATTGATCCAAAAGAAAAGGCAGAAATATCCTGGCCACCTGCCATGGAAAATGCTATTTTGGCTACAGGTGTAGTGAGAAAGTCTGGCAGGATTGCATAGATGAATGTAGCCAGTTTTCGATGAGAGCACTGATAGCTTTGCTTGGGGTTGAAGTGACAATATTTTCTGGTTTAAGTGAATTTTTCTCTTTAAATATAATCACTTTAGTTACTTTTCTGTTGGACTTTTAATTAGCCAGTACCCAGAATCTGGACCATGTGAGACTGTACTAGTACTCATAGAGACTGAGATTTATGGCTCTCTGCAGATTCATGATGCTGTGGCTGTTATGTCATGTGGTTTCACATTAATGCAGAGATGCAACATGGAGTTGCGACTCCATGTATTGTCACAAACGCCAAGCAAGATTGCAGAACTTTATCTCAAGAGCTCACTACTATTGTTTGGTCTTTGCCCTTGAAAAGGAGGAAGAAACATTCATTGCAACTGAAGATGCTCTTCCGCTCACCTCAGTAGTAAGGGAGACAGCATATACAGGCACAGTTATTATCTTACCCTCACTTCCCTTACATTTTCTTTAACCCTAGTAATGATTTTGACTTCTGATGCCCATGATGAAATGGTCATTTTGCACATTGCAAATTTCAAAATAGTCTAGATCAAATCTAATGAATTTGAATAGTGTCAATTACTACGGAAAGATTTCTTCATTGCCTCTTCCAGATACTCACCCACTTTGCCTTGATTTAGCTTTCATGCTGATTTATCATTAGGTGGTTATCATAAAACAGATCTTTCAATTAACTTTCCAGTATTTAAGGTCTGTGTCTGACAAATGATCATGATGATAACACATCGTCAGTCAACTTACTTAATACATACGTTGTTTCAGAAGAATGTGCCCAGATAACGTCAGTAGAAGTGCTCCTCTGACTGGTTTTGATTATGTGCATTCAAGCTATATGGGCTGACAGTTGATATCCATATGGGTGTATGTCTGTAGCAGAATTCAGAAATGCGTGTGTGAGCCCTGACTTCTCCAAATACTGTGTACACTTTCGTAGAAGGGGATGTATATATCCTTTCTGTACTTCCTGTACACCACATAGCTGAGACAGAGACAGCTCTTCCTGGAAATATCTTCCAGGTTAACCTGCTTTCTTTTGGTGGCAGCTTTTTTCATTGCCTCAGAGATCTGTGACAGTCTTCCTCCTCTTCCTTCCCATCCATCTTTTTTCTACCTTATCTTTGATCACTGGGTATTTTTTCCCTAGAAAGTCCGGGGGATCTTCTTTTGAGACCACCACGTAGCCTCTTTCTGTCTGGTAGGGAGCAAGCTTTATGGTAACAATGAAGCCAGTTCCTGTCCAACAAGGGACTCTTGAACTCTCCTTTGAATTAGTGATTCTTTGTGAGGAATACTGCTTGAAGCCCCCATAATGCAAATGTTCATGGGGACAGGAATTCAAGGGAGAAAAACAAGGTCCTTACACTGTGTGATGGGTTGACCCTGGCTGGACACCAGGTGTCCACCAAAGCTGCTCTATCGCTCCCCTCCTCCTCTGGACAGGGGAGAGAAAATATAACAAAAGGCTCATGGGTTGAGGTAAGGACAGGGAGAGATCATTCAGCAATTACTGTCACAGACAAAACAAACTCGACTTGGGGAAATTAGTTTAGTTTATTACCAATCAAATCAGAGTAGGATAATGAGAAATAAAAACTAAATCTTAAAACACCTTCCCCCCACCCATCACTTCTTCCCAGGCTTAACCTTACTCCCAAATTCTCTTACCTCCTTCCCGCAAGCAGCGCAGGGGGATGGGGAATGGGGGTTGCGGTTCAGCCTATCACACATCTGCCACTCCTTCCTCCTCAGAGGGAGGACTCCTCACACTCTTCCCCTGCTCCAGGATGGGATCCCTCCCACAGGAGATAGTTCTCCATGAACTTCTCCAACATGAGTCCTTCCCAAGGGCTGCAGTTCTTCACGAACTGTGCCAGCCTGGGTCCTTTCCACAGGGTGCAGTCCTTCAGGAGCAGACTGCTCCAGCATGGGCTTCTCTCTCCATAAGTCCACAGGTCCTGCCAGGAGCCTGCTCCAGCACAGGCTCTCCACGGGGTCACAGCCTTCTTCAAGCACATCCACCTGCTCTGGCATGGGGTCCTCCCCGGGCTGCAGGTAGATATCTGCTCCACTGTTAACCTCTATGGGCTGCAGGGGGACAACCTGCCTCACCACGGTCTTCACCACGGGCTGCAGAGGAATCTCTGCTCCAGTGCCTGGGGGACCTCCTCCCCCTCCTTCTTCACTGACCCTGGCATCTGCAGAGTTGTTTCTCTAACATATTGTCACCCCTCTCTCCAGCTGCAGTTGCTGTTGTGCAGGTTTTTTTCCCCTTCTTAAATATGTTATCACAGAGGCACTACCACCATCGCTGATGGGCTCAGCCTTGGCCAGTGGTGAGTCCAACTTGGAGCTGGCTGGCATTGGCTCTGTCAGACACGGAGGAAGCTTCTAGCAGCTTCTCACAGAAGCCACCCCTGTAGCCCCCCCACTACCAAAACCTTGCCACGCAAACTCAATACACAGTGTAACTGTTTCTCAGGTTTTATTGTGAAATACCTGTTCACATTTTCAGGGATTCTGGAGTTGAGAGAAATTAAAAGGATAGGGTACCACTTTTATGGCTTCTGCATGGTATGCAGTGACAACAGCATTTATAGGTGGTGCTTAGGGGCATGGTTTAGTGGTGGACTTGGCAGTGCTAGGTTAACGGTTGGACTTGATGATCTTAAAGGTCCTTTCCAACCAAACGATTCTATGATTATGACTAAGGGTAAAATCTCTCTAGATAACATTTGTCTGGGTTGTCATAGAGTGAAGTGTGATAGATAATGCACCTTGATGAATAAACCATTACAGGTAATTAAGCTTTCTTTCTTCTGTTTGCCAAACACTGTGCAACCTATCTTTTAAAAACATTGAGAGACATTTCTACTAAGAAATTAAAACTGTTAAACAGATTATGAGCTAAGTGACAAATTAGGCATCCTCACGGACACTTGATACATATGCTATTCTGTATAACAGCAAAACTACCATTTATACAAATAAGGTGAAACAGCCTTTACATGAGTTGAAGTTGCAGATCAGAGGTCTTGGAGTCACTTGTGAAAGTCTTAACATTTGAAATGAAGTCCAAATATGAACCTATTATTAGATTACTGTACTTTACCATCAAATGTTGCTCTAGTGAAGCAAGATGACAAAATATCTGAATAATGTGTGTATTTCAAGATGCCTTAATTTCTGTTTGTGTATGTACAAAAATATATTTGTGTAGTGTGTAATAAGGATTTTAATAAATGCTTGAAAATGGATTTCTTAATATGCTCATTATGTTTCTGAGCCTGCTAATTCTTTAAGGAAATGAAGAAAAAATAATGAAGTGATGTTACACAGGTACTTAATTTTTTTTATCTCTGATACTACTCTGGTAATTAATGTCTGGTTTATGCAAACTAGACGATATCTCTTACTGGACACATTACTGTCAAGAAAATATTACTTGCCTTAATTATCAGTAATGAAGCAGGGATAAGCTGCTCACTTAGATATAATATATCTAATGACCTTTTCAGCTAGAGGTTGTGACGAAAGGTATCAGTTTCACAAATTATGCCTCATTCAGTTTCTGGCCTTTGTCTAGATTAATGTTTTGAGGATGAGTTTTAAAGTCAGACATAAATTGTGTTTGGTGTTTAAAATTGATTTAGTGTCTTGCTTTTAGTACATCATTTTCTCTCTTATAAATTACACCAAGCCTCATTTTTATCTTCATGGTTTATTATGAAAGTCAATAGTTAAGTCTAGTCTTGTCTTATTAACTACTGTGTATTTTGACAACAGTAACTGGCAGAGGAAAGCTTAAACCGGCATTTTAATGTGAAGGTGTATCATGATTTTTTAAAAGCTTGTATTCAGTTATGGTTTTTTTAAAAAAAACTTTTTGATCAAAGTTTTTCTTTCCTAATTCTTAACACATAAATGAATTTAAAAAATAATCTTTCCTCACTGTTATTCTAGTTAATATCATTAGGACTGAAATGGGTAAAGTTAACCACTTACTCCTTTTCCCTTAATCTCTGCTCTACAATATGTTCAACTCCAAATACTGTGTCCAGTTCTGGGCCCCGCACTTCAAGAAAGACGTTGAGGTGCTGGAGCGAGTCTAGAGGAGGGCGACCAAGCTGGTGAAGGGTCTGGAGGGTATGACCTATGAGGAACGGCTGAGGGAGCTGGGGTTGTTTAGCCTGGAGAAGAGGAGGCTCAGAGGTGACCTTATTGCAGTCTACAACTACCTGAAGGGAGGTTGTAGTGGAGTGGGAGTCAACCTCTTCTCCCAGGCAACTAGCGATAGGACAAGAGGACACAGCCTCAAGCTTCGCCAGGGGAGGTTCAGGTTAGACATTAGGAAGCATTTCTTCTCAGAAAGGGTTATTAGACATTGGAATGGGCTGCCCAGGGAGGTGGTGGAGTCACCATCTCTAGATGTGTTTAAGAAAAGACTGGACATGGCACTTAGTGCCATGGTCTAGTTGACATGGTGGTGTCAGGACAATGGTTGGACTCGATGATCCCTGAGGTCTCTTCCAACATGATTGATTCTGTGATTCTGTATCTGATTAATTGTATGCCTGTGATGGTTTTTATGTACAGTGAATATGTACAGGAGGTGTTTCTCCATGTCCTTAATGACTTGGGACCAAATGGAGTTCCATTGATGTAGCCTCTTTGGTGAGCAGTTGGAGTCCATGACCTAGATGTGATTCAAATTTTTTTGGCTGATTCAGCAGTGACATCAAGAATGAATCTAAGGGTTCATGAAACAGTGCAGTGATATTTAGTAAATTTTAAAATTCCAATGTACATCAGTACCTTTTAGAAAATAAGCTCTCTTTTGTTCTCCTCTTGTGACTAATTCTGTAAGAGTTCAATCATATTGTGGTGCTTGTACATCCAGCATACTTGGTTTTGGGCATTTGGATGTAATTTAGAAACATGTCCATAATAAAGGATCAGTTATATCTGTACTGATATACGAAAGGAAGATGTAGCATGGTCGTACATTGGCTTGATGTGCTCCGTATTTACCATTTAGAATTGGGGGTGATACGCACATCATAAGCCATATGGCCATGGATCAATTTGAGCAGTAAGCATCAGCTTTCTTTCCTACAGCCAGCATTTTAGTTGATTCCAGTATAGTCTATTGAGCTCTCGTAAATAAGTACACCCATGATAGTGGTTAGAATGGATGTTCCTTAGGTCTTGGCTCAGGTTTGAAACCACTCTTCAGTCTTCTGACATACAGGAGTGGAGGTGAGCAAGTCTTTAAAGACTTCAGATTTCTAATTCCCACGGAGGAGTTAAACTTGTAGCCTTTGTCTGTGTTGAACAGGATGTTGAGACAACTACATCTTACCTTCCTTATGATAAAACTCTCACACTGTCCTGTGCTCAGCCTGCCCCTGTGTCCTTAATACCATGAGGAAGTCGGAAAACATTGGCTTTTATCAGAACTCTCTTCAGTACAGAAATAAACCTATCAATAATACAGGCAATTGCTCAGATCCATAGTGTAATTTTGAACAAAATAAACCCCACAGACCTCAGGCTAAACTGAGAGGAGGGAGGACAAAGCAAATTGTTCTTTAGAAAGCCTGGGAGATATTAAATTAATTGGCGTAGCAGGAATTAATCAGCTGATCCTCATTCTACTTGCCTCAACCAAAGAAAAGATTAAGGGCCTGATGCAGAAGGAAGCAGCCCTGTTCTTGCCACAAATGCATTTTTTAAGATAGCTCTTTCCCCAGCCTGGACTGTGTGCAATCTCTTGCTATTTAGTCGAGATTCCACTGCTCTTCAGTGTGGAGAAAAGAAATATTTCCACATTTCATAGTGTTGATTCCAGGGGTTTTGACAAACTTTGCCATCCTGAAAACCTTCACTTTATTAGCAATACCACCCTTTGGACCATGATGTTTCTTGAAATCAGGTTAAGTAGTTAAACAGTAAGTGGGACTTTAACAGTGTGGTTATTAGGAAGACAGCAGCAGTAAATGTAAATTAAATAATATTCTTCTCTGTCAAACACTCTTTTAATGTGTTAATAAACAACGAATACAGGAATTAAAGTATAGCTACAAGTTTAAGTGTTACCAATAGTGTGTCAAAATGAGTTTAAATCATTCATATGAACTAAAAGAGCACTTAAATATATTCAAAACCAAAGCAAATTTTTAGAAGACTGTAAACAGAGTGGGAAGAAGCAGAGATAAGCAAAAAAAAAAACCCAAAACTTACCAAGTGGAATAAATTGAAAAACTGTTGGAGACACTGGATAAACTAAAAAATTAATTTAAAAAGTGGTAACTTAATTATTGAGTAGTTGTATACTTAGTGTGGGAGTGTAGAAATATCAAATACATCAAATCATTTGAAATAATGTAAATAAGTAAAACAAAGCACCTATAATAATACAGTTAAGCCATTTCTCTCTGTTCCTTCAGTGCTTCACTAATATCTACTTCAGTCAACTGTTTTTCAACTTCTTACATCAGCGACTGTGTGTTTTTACTCCTTCTCATCTCTTCTTAAACTGTATCACTGCCAAAATAGACAAAAAAGATAATAAATTCAGTGATCATAATTTAAGGTAGGTGGCATGAACATTCACTGGTGAGGGAGTCAATGTCCTAATGTGTTTGTGGATCTTAAAAACTCTTATATGTGTAATCTCTCTCCCAGTCTGTGTGGAGGATTCATATTATTAGTCTTTTTTTTTCCAGGTGTCTGTAATAGAAATAAATATTTTGCATTTTATGTTCTCAGTTCCTTGTACTAGGGTTTCAGTATAATATGGCATTAATTGGCTTGGACCGATGCTTGAAAAGATGTATGAAGATATTCTAATCCCTGCTGCAAATTAAAGCCTAATTAATTGATCACCATTTGGATTTACCAACGAAAGTCCATTAGGGTGGACTCTGAATCACTCCCTGAAAAATCCCTGCAAAACTTTTTCCATTTGAGTTTTTGGTTAACTGAACAACAAATCTTTTCCCCCTGATCAGTCCTGTATTCCTGGTACAATTTATACATCTCTCACTCAAAATGCCTCTGATTAAAAACAGTCAAAATACGTAGCGATAGCGAAGGGGGTATTCATGCTGTGATCTTTCCTTCAGCATGAATTCCAGGAAATTCTTACAGCTCTACCTGGAAGTCTTGCATGGAAATGGCTCTTGGACCTTTCTCAGGATTAACCTCATGGAAACCTGTCTGCCACCTGGGGCTCTTTGCTAGGCACAAATGTGAGCACGCTTCCTCTGCAAAACATTTGCTGTCCTTTGCTTCAGTCCTGGTTCACATGACAGCTACAAAAGGCACTTGCAGACCAGACCAGAGAAACACTGAAAACCTTCACTGTACTAAAAACTTGAGGGAACCTGTGCTGCTCCTGTAGTTACACGGGGTGACTGTTTTATCCACTCCAGCTCCAGCATAGTGGCTGGAGTGCAGGTTAAATACCTGACGCCAATAACTAAATTAGATATTCTCAACAGAACCTGACCTTAAGGTAGAAGTCACAGTGGTTCACTCTCAGCTGGCCTCAATCTACCCCCCTGCCTGTGCACCCAGAATTAACCACAGAACTCCTGCTGATGTTACGGTTAATTTAAATGTAAATCTAGATTAATCCCAGATTTAATCCCATGTTCAAAATTTTGCACATTACATATATTCTGCTTTTATAATACCAACCTGAGACCTAGGTCTATAATCTTAGTCCAGAAAAATGTATTTGCAAGAGTGGTGGACTATTTAGTAGTCCACAGAACTATATAAGTAAAAAATCAGACTTTTACTGTTGAATAATAACTTTACAAGGCATTGTTTTAAGTGTAATTTTTGTTAACTTTAAAACAGAAAAAAAGGAGGAGAAATAGTAACAGTATGCCCCCCGAAGAAAACATGAAAATAAAATATCACATCAGAAAGGAAGATATGTAATAGTGAGACTGAACTTGTGGGTGTATTTCAACCTCTATAATATTACTTTGAAACCCTTGAAAAGTGATTACATAGTGACAAAAATGATGGCTGTATTAAGTGATTGCTTTATGAACCAGAGCTGCAGTAATAGGTTATGTTTACCTGTGTATTAATAGCATAGATATACATGGGAAACAAAAATCACTTCTGTGTATTTAAAGTTCCCCAACAGCGGTTGTATATTAACATCAAAACTCTTGAAATTCTGCAAGAGCCAAAAAAATTATATTTAGACTGAACTAGTAAGCCATGGTTTCATAAGTCTAAAAATGCTTCTAAAACCAGCTGTATGGTGAGACTCATCCTTCAGAACTAGCATCTAAGACATTTCAGTTTGGCCTCAGTTAAAATTATTTATATGTGAGCTACAAAACGGTCCTGTTTAATTGATTTTTCTTTATGTGTTGTATAAACAACATGGAGAAGTAGCTGTGGAACTGTTTTGTTAATAAAAAAATTCCTAAATACTTTTCCCCCCAATATTATACTGTATTAGTTGAAGCCTAAAATGAAAGTATACTTCATTGGTGCCATATTAATGATACCTTTATGACTACTTATACTTAAAAATATGATTTAGAAAAGCTAGGTTAAATATTTTAAATAAGTCTTTGTAATACCGTTCCAGCAATGTCAAATACAATTTTTATTTTAAAAGATTTTGTTGGAATTTAGTCTTTGAAAATATTAATAACAGCTTACAGCAGGTAGGCTATAAAATAACACTGTATGCTGTCTATTAGTTTCTGGTTGAAGAAGCACAGCAGTACTTTAGTTCATTACCTTTGAAAAAAACAGTAACAAGATAATACAGCTGCCTCTGATTAAGATGTAAATTCTTTCTAATTAGAATGTAAATTCTTACATTTAAATGAAGACATCAATTGTCAGGATGCCATATGATATCTTATTCCACCTTGCCTGAATGAAGCCCTCACTGTTCATCCATGGCTCTAAAATAGTTTTGCAATCTCTTTGTTCTCTGATTCTTGTAATATTCTCTCTTCATGTTCCCTTTACACATTGCTTTTGTTTGTTTTCCCCCTGCATCTGATATTGTTGTGTCTTGGGATTTTGCAGAAATTTGGAATGAAAATTGAGTTCAGTCAGTGCCAGTATTTGCTTGTGCCTCAATTACTTCTGCTGAATTTTCCTCAATGCAAATCAGGCAGGTTGCATAAAGTGGTGCATGTATTTGAAATAATTAATTTTCTGTAAAATGATGGATCAAGTCCAATCAACCTTCATGAAATCTAAATAAAAGAATAGAGAATTAGAAATTAATTAACATTTTGTGTTGCTAATACTTTATTATGCAGTCTAAGCTGTAAATAGTAAGTTTTATTTTTGAGCATAACTTTTTATTACGAACTGTTGATGATAACCTTTGACATAATTATCTTGTTAAAATATATCAGTATAGGTATATTAACCTAAATTTAATAACATGGGAGGCATTGGAAATTAATAACATTTTAAAATAGAAAATTACAAGATACAGAGAGTTTAAGAATTGACCCATTAATTATTTTTGCATGTAAAACTCTTCTGCAGAGTTAAGACAGTGTGTGTCTACCAGTTGATTTTAAAGTGTTTAATTTAATTGTTTTATTTAACCAGGCCATAATACTAAATCTTGTTGACTGAGAATATATCCTTGGATGTTTTTGTTGGAAGCCTGGTTTTAATCAAATACCTGTGTAGGAGAAGTTTACATTTTTCTTACAAACACATACCTTCTGTTGCTACTCCAAATCATTCTTCTTTTCCCCATTTATGAGCTATATTCATTTTTAGTGTTTCATGACAGTAAGATTCTCCATGTATCAGACTTGGTCATAGGTAGTGACACCATTTTTGGTAAAACGACACAAGTCTTAATATAAATGGCAAAAGATATTTTGATCTAACATAATTAGGTATGTGTATGTTGTATAAATATTATTCCTAATGCTTTTATGTACAGAGAGGTATAATTATGACCAAATTGTGAGTATTAATAACAGCTTATATGATGATTCCAGTTCGACTAATATGCCTGTATCACAGATTTACTTGAAATATTAAATCAAAAGATCAGGAAAAGTTGATTGCAGTTTTGAAAAGTTAGAAGATATTCTCATAACAATAGTTAGTTAACACTGGTGTTAGCATCATTTATAGTTTTAACAGTGCTTGCCATAAAATCTTTCATTAAGAGTATTGCTCTGGGTTTTTCCAACTGAATTGTAGCAGGTGTCGCTTTATTAACACACACAAAGACTGCGCTTGTTTGTTAGCAGAGTCATAAAAGAGTCTTTAGTGGTGGATTTTTTTAAGTTGTTACAAGCAGAAAGGCTCAATACGTTAGAAAAATGTGACTTACTGAACACAAATATGTTATCTGCTTTTCTCCTTTCACCCCTCAATACAAAATTTTCTCATATGAGTCCAGTTATAATACACCTATAACAGTCTCATCAAAGTAGAAAATTAAATATAGTCTTTCAAATCTTCTTTACTCAGTTAGGAATTATAAAAAATGACTGTAACTTATAAGTTCAAATATACCACTTCTACCCCTGAGAACTGCAAAATAAGCATAAAAAGCGATTATTCCTGCGAAACCTCCGGTCCTGTAAATGGTTGATCAGTTTGCACACAAGTAGCTTTGTGTCAGTGAGGAACTAAACTGTGCGTTAAATTATTTGTAGGATGAGGCCTTATTACTTACGCATATAACTTTTACAGTTCACAACAGCTAGGATATCTTATGCATAATATTGGATGGTCAAGTATTCTCAAGTACATTATTAATAAGTTTGGATGTCTCAAGTGTTTCCGACAGTTTCAACAAAAGAGATATTCAAAAATAGAGTTTATAAGTAACATCAAAATAGGCTGCATAATGTATAGTCCAGTGTCAATCTTAGTACTGTCAATTAAGAGAAAACTGGTGAAATACAGAAGTATTTTATACGGAGAGCTTACGCTGAAATTCTGGAGGACTTTGTCATCCTCATGTCTGCTTTAGAAGAAAATTGTAATAAACATGAACCTCTATTGTTATGAAGCTTTTTTTTAAAAAATGTTCATTTAAAAAACATTTACTTGTACTAAAAACTGATGCATTTGTTAAAGGGAAGAACATGCCATGATGTTGAAGAAACTCGATTATTTCAGTTGGGGCTAGTCAATACCAGCTAAGTATTAAGAAATTACCCTGTATTCACTGTCGCAGAGAAAACAGATACATTATTCTGTCATTTAGGGTGATTATATTTCAGTGTGTGTGTATATATATTCTAGGATGCTTTGGGTGCTATATTAATATTTATACTATTCCATACAGATAGTGGATCAGTGTCATGTTCCATAATATACTTAATAATTCTTTTAGTGGGTGAAGAGGAAGTAACTGATCAGTTTGGCCTAGGTACTGAAAGCGATAGGAAGTAAGATGCTTTCATCCAATTAGAGTAACATCCAAGAAACATGATATACATAACACAGTAACAAAAATAAATCTGTGTACTCAAACATTTTCATAGGTGAAATAAGCTGAAAGACTATAGAAACTGAGCAGATTCTAGCCTTTGAGGGGATTTGTTAGAGAAAAAACAAATAGCATCATGACAAATATTTTCCCTCTGTTTCTTTCTTTCCTCAAAATACCCTGTGATGTATCTAGGAAACAAAGAATTGTACAAATCATCTTCACGCTTGCTTTTTTTAATATTAAGTATTCTTCTGAATGAGAGGAACAGATAGTAAAAACCAAGTCCAATAAACAAATTATTCACTTCCAGATTTTCTTTAGGCACTTGATCTGTACCCAACCCCCCCTAATGCTTTTGGTTTGGAATACACAATAAGGTGATGATGGTATTCTTCCTTTTCTGCAACACAGTGGTTTGTCCTGTATCTCTTCCTCCTTGAATTTGTATTTGGTGCCTTTTTTGTCTTTTACTTCATTCTGTATTTCACTCAGATATTATTTTTCTCTAGCAAAAAAAAAAACGCCTCCCATTCACAGTTCATTCTATTCATCAGTCTGACCAATTTGACAATTTCTCATTCATCATAGGCATTGTAAATCACATCTCTAGAGCTTTCTTTGCAGTTCAAGTCTCTATTAGTTTGCTTTCTGTGGAAGGAATCCCAGACCCTCCTGTTTCCTGCAAGAGTCAACTGCCGTATCAACAGGACTGTTTGAAGTGCGAGCTTAATAAGTTTGTGGAAGTAGTCCTATTTATATCCTGCCATTAACTAATTTAGTTTTCACCTTCAGTAAGTTCTAGAATTGATCTACCTTTTGTGGCTAGCCTATAGTCTCTATTTGTATATGCTGATATGTTGAATTTTCTGATTAATTGAATCTCAGCTATAATTACAGTCTTCACTGAATACCTCAGTAGGATGTGTCAGAAGAGAAGGGGAATTACATTCTGAATCATATCAGGCTCATATCTCTCACTCTCTAATAGTGTTTTTCACAGACATATCTTTCTCAGATCTGCCAGAAATTTTCATCAGTTATTGTCTTCTCTTGCTTTGGACATTTCTTCTTCATGGGATATTTTCAACTATTCCTGACATTGGGAGAGTGTAGCTCTGTACCAGTAGCTGTGTAGCTAAGTTTGATATGGTCCCCTCACCAAGGGAAAGTGTCTGTTCTTTCCCCTCCTGTCTTTTTTTTTTTTTTCTGTTAATTTTTCATATATTACATTAGTAGGGGCCATCTTGAGGGCTCTGTGCCAAAGACATAAATATCTTTTACATGACTCAGCATCATCAGGGTCAGCTTCTTCACATTTTAACACTACCTATATTAAAACCTGGTGTATTGCTAGAAAAGTCCAGCAAGCTATTTCAATTCTATATGTAAATCAAATTAGATTTGTTTTGCCTCCTGGTGTTATTTCACCACCATTTAAATTGGTAAGAGAACTGTGTAAAGCAGAAGTGTCATTGCAGTCAATTTTTAGAACACTTAAGCTAAACTTTGGGTTGAATGTCAGTCTATCCACAGATGATGTCATAGGTTCGAGAGGGTTGTTCTGAATTTTGAAATATTTAAATACTCTATGAAACAGTTTTACTTGTCTCCACCAAGTAACTGCGAGGCAAACTGCCAGAGTTTATTGTACTAATCATTTGTCTCTACAGTTGGTGAGGAAACAAAGACATTCTGCTGTATTAATGGGGAAACATCTGCCCTTCAAAAGAGAGAAGTCTGATTAAATAAAAGAGAATAACTTATATTGTCAGTATGAGAAAGAGTGTGGAATAATTAGTGGGAAATTATAGGTCAGGTGTAGAGTTTCTGTGACATTTTTGGTCCCTTTTATTAATCCTGCCAGTTTTTGCCAAAATCTAGGCATAGATAAGAACTTAAGTTTAAACTCTCAGTATTAGCTAGACCTGTCAAAGACATCTGAAAGATTCAAAACTAAACAATTTTAAAAGTCATTTACTATGATCTTTGTAGCAGGATTCCTATTACAAAATGGTGAAATAATACCTTTTCTTCCCCCACAGACACAAGAGGAAAACCTTTTCCCTCATATACTGTATTATGCAAGACAAAATAAATTAAATGCATGTTTATGATAATTGTGTTATTCATTTTACTTAGAAGTGGAGAGGTGATGGAATGAGAAACAAATATTTTGAATAGATGGTTTCACAGTGTAAATGAAAGTAGTGCTGAGTGTATGAATAAGTCATGGTAACCACAGTTCAGGCACTTATTTTGGACGTACGTAGCATTATTTTGCCTAATATGAACACTAAGTATGGCTTTTGCATATGTTATAATCTGAATATGTCGTCAAAAAGCCACCTTCTGAATAAACTTGCTTTAATTACAGATACAAGGGCCCAGCATATTTTAAAATATACTTTTAAAAGTATGCAGAGTAGAAGTGACATTGAAACACATTCCATGCATTTATTAATTTCATTTGCTTTATTAATTTTTTAAAAATGAGAGATGGCTTCAAAATTGTGTATAATAATGTTCAGTATTAAGCAGTAAAATCAGCAGAGACTTTGTTGGTGGTTTTGCACTCTATTTTAGTAATGCGGTTTCTACCAAACGTGGATATCCATCACCAACTTCCCCACTACCCTCGGCCAGACTGAGCCCATCAGCCTGCATTGTTACTGTAAAAAAGAAATTGCAGCTTTAGGCATCGAAAATAAGGAGTTTTCTCACTGAATGCTGACCTGTGTGCAAATATGTGTGGCCTGATTTGAAGACCACGGGCAGAGAACTGTATGCCTACATTACATTGTGAACTTTAGTATGAACTGGTTTTAACAATGTAGTTGTAATAATTCAAAAGTCTGCAAAACCCGAAGATAAAAGCACTTCTTAGCAGGGTGATAGTACTGAGTAGTGTAAATAGTACAAATACGTAGATGTTGAGTATTTTGAGTATGTACAAAATAAAAGGGGTTATGGGTGGTGCTTCTTTGAAATAAGAGTAGACCTGTCTAAAATTACAGTTCCAAGTAGTTTATACATACGAGTTTTTAACATTCAGATGTGCAGATGCTTGATTCCTAACATTCACTAAAAAGGCGATTGAGATGCATAAATGATTGGTTTTAAAATATATAAAGCAATAGTAATATACAACAAAGTGGTTGCATTATAGTAACTTTGACTGTAAATCACTTATTCACATTCACCTCTAATTTGCAGTCATCCAGATGTGGGTGATGTTGAGAAAATAATGTCCAATTATTTTCAAGGTCCAAGTGAAAAAGGTTGTTCCCTGCACCGCTTTCTGTCTCCCTTGTCCTGTGGGGTTATCAGTTGACTGTTTTCTTGTCGGAAATGAATGCCAGTCTTCCTACTCAAATGAGTATCCAATGCATCCTTCTACATAGATGTTCCCTTAAACTTCTACCTCATAGTATTGTCACGGTTTAAAGCTGGGCCAGCTATTAACCAGGTGGCAGATGCTCTCTGTTAACCCTCTCCCCCCCCCCGCCAAGGGAAAGGGAAAGGGAAAAGGGAGAGAGACTTATGGGTTGGAAAGTTAAAACAGTTTTAATAAACTATAATAATGAAAAAGAATATAATAACAATAATAATAGAAATAACCAAATATATACAAATATGTACAAAACCAAGATCAAGAGCTTGGAAATCCTCCTCAGGCAGAATTGCTCCCCCCAGTACAGGCAGAGGGGAAAAGGCAGTAGCTCCCCCCAGCACGGGCAGAGGGCAAAATGCAAAAGCTCTACTGCCATCACACCTGCAGGCTTTTAACTGGAGATTTGGCAAAGCTGGTACCAATCAGTGGGAGACAGGAGGGCCCCTCCCTCCTGGGCCCCACCTCCAGGAGGCAGTGGGTTAGTGATAAACAGGAAAGTGAGAATGACATGTATGGGATGGAATACCTTGCTGGTCAATCCTGGGTCACCTGCCCCGTCCACTACTCCCTGCAGGTACAACCCCCTTCGGCTCTTTACTCGTAAGCAGTGACCTTGGGTTCTCTAAGACTATTTGGCCTGGTTTGAGCCAAACCAGGACATTCCACCCCTTATTCCATACCATTCATGTCATACTCAGATCACCACTACCTTTTCATTTTCAAATATATATATACATATCACTAGTCTATGATTCATCTTTATGCAAAAAGTCCATCAAGTTCATTTGGTTCAGGATTGTGGGTTTGCATCTGGTTAGCAGTCTCTCAGCAGTCTTTCTGGCTAGCAGTCTCTCTTTTGTCATGGTTCGTGCCCACGGGTTGCAGGTTAAAGATGTCAGACTCGAGGAGGTTACTGGACGCCACTTGATGAAGCTAGCTCCGGTCGCATCACCACTGTCTTAACCTAAAAGACACTTATGCAGCAACAACATACAGTTCAAAATTAAGTAGTCTCACCCAGAATCAGATCACCTTCAGGGACACATCGGACTTCACCATCTTGCAACATCACCCACCAAGTACATCCAGGTCCCTGAGCAAAAGCAATCCCACGAATGGGTTTACCTTTGCCCGTTACAGGAAGAATCCAGACAGTTTTTCCCAATAGATTCCTTTCATGCACCACCGGGACTTTATCTCCTTCTACTGTATGTAGAAGGTCTGACTGAGCAGGGCCAGCTCGATTGATAGATCCCCTGGTGTTAACTAACCAGGTAGCTTGTGCCAGATGTTTATCCCAGTTTTTAAAGGTTCCACCCCCCATTGCTTTCAGGGTAGTTTTTAACAGCCCATTATACCGTTCAATTTTCCCAGAGGCTGGTGCATGATAGGGGATGTGATATACCCATTCAATGCCATGCTCTTTGGCCCAGTTGTCTGTGAGACTGTTTTTGAAATGAGTCCCATTGTCCGACTCAATTCTCTCTGGCGTGCCATGTCGCCACAAGATTTGCTTTTCGAGGCCCAGAATAGTGTTCCGGGCAGTGGCATGGGGCACAGAGTATGTTTCCAACCATCCGGTGGTCGCCTCCACCATGGTAAGCACATAGCGTTTACCCTGGCGGGTTTGAGGGAGTGTGATATAGTCAATTTGCCAGGCCTCCCCATATTTATATTTCAACCACCGTCCCCCATACCACAAAGGTTTTAACCGTTTGGCTTGCTTAATTGCGGCGCATGTTTCACAATCATGGATAACCTGTGCAATAGAGTCCATGGTTAAGTCCACCCCTCGGTCACGAGCCCATCTGTATGTTGCATCTCTCCCTTGATGACCTGAAGTGTCATGAGCCCACCGAGCTAAAAATAGTTCACCTTTGTGTTCCCAGTCCAAATCTATTTGGAACACTTTAGCAGCTTGATCCGCTTGTTGGTTGTTTCGATGTTCCTCAGTTGCCCGACTTTTAGGTACGTGAGCATCTACATGACGTGCCTTCACGACTAGTTTCTCTAGCCGAGCAGCAATATCTTGCCACAATTTAGCAGCCCAAATAGGTTTCCCTTTGCGCTGCCAGTTGCTTTGCTTCCACTGCTTTAACCACCCCCACAAGGCATTTGCCACCATCCATGAGTCAGTATAAAGATACAGCCTTGGCCACTTTTCTCGTTTAGCAATGTCTAAAGCCAGCTGGATGGCTTTTACTTCTGCAAATTGACTTGATTCACCTTGTCCTTCTGTGGCTTCTGTGACTCGTCGTATAGGACTCCATACAGCAGCTTTCCACTTCCGATGCTTTCCTACAAGACGGCAGGATCCATCGGTGAACAGCGCATACTGCTTCTCATCCTCTGGTAGTTCATTATATGGTGGGGCTTCTTCAGCACGTGTCACCTCCTTTTCTGGTGGCATTCCGAAGTCTTTGCCTTCTGGCCAGTCCATGATTACTTCTAAGATTCCTGGGCGATTAGGGTTTCCTATTCGAGCCCTCTGCGTAATTAATGCAATCCATTTACTCCACGTCGCATCAGTTGCATGATGGGTAGTGGGAACCTTACCCTTGAACATCCAGCCTAGTACTGGTAATCGGGGTGCCAGGAGAAGCTGTGCTTCAGTACCAATTACCTCTGAGGCAGCTCTAACTCCTTCATATGCTGCCAGTATCTCTTTTTCAGTTGGAGTGTAATTGGCCTCGGAGCCCTTGTATCCTCGACTCCAAAATCCTAGGGGTCGACCTCGAGTCTCCCCTGGCACTTTCTGCCAGAGGCTCCAGGTAGGACCATTGTCCCCAGCTGCGGTGTAGAGCACATTTTTAACATCTTGTCCCGTACGGACTGGTCCAAGGGCTACTGCATGCACAATCTCTTGTTTAATCTGTTCAAAAGCCTGTCGTTGTTCAGGGCCCCACTGAAAATCATTCTTCTTTCTGGTCACTTGATAAAGAGGGCGTACAATCTGGCTGTAATCTGGAATATGCATTCTCCAGAAACCCACAACGCCTAAGAAGGCTTGTGTTTCCTTTTTGTTAGTTGGTGGGGACATAGCTGTTATTTTGTTGATCACCTCTATCGGGATCTGGCGACGCCCATCTTGCCATTTAATCCCTAAAAACTGGATCTCCCGGGCAGGTCCCTTGACCTTGCCCCTTTTTATGGCAAAACCAGCTTTCAGAAGAATTTGGATTATTTTCTCCCCTTTGTCAAAAACTTCTGCTGATGTATCACCCCACACAATGATGTCATCAATGTATTGCAAATGTTCTGGAGCTCCACCCTTTTCTAGTGCAGTCTGGATCAGTCCATGGCAAATAGTAGGACTGTGTTTCCACCCCTGGGGCAGTCGATTCCAGGTGTACTGGATACCTCTCCAGGTAAAAGCAAACTGTGGCCTGCACTTTGGTGCCAAAGGAATAGAGAAAAATGCATTAGCAATGTCTATGGTGGCGTACCACTTGGCTGCCTTTGACTCCAGTTCGTATTGAAGTTCTAGCATGTCTGGCACAGCAGCACTCAGCGGTGGCGTAACTTCATTTAGGCCACGATAGTCCACAGTTAATCTCCATTCTCCATCAGACTTTCGCACTGGCCATATAGGACTATTAAAGGGTGAGCGAGTCTTGGTAATCACTCCTTGATTTTCTAATTGTCTAATCAGTTTATGAATGGGGATCAGGGAGTCTCGATTGGTGCGATATTGTCGTCGGTGCACCGTGGTAGTAGCAATTGGCACCTGTTGTTCTTCAACCTTCAGCAACCCCACAACAGAAGGATCTTCTGAGAGGCCAGGCAAGGTAGACAGCTGTTTAATGTCCTCAGTCTCTACAGCTGCTATACCAAAGGCCCATCTGTACCCTTTTGGGTCCTTAAAATACCCTCTCTTGAGGTAGTCTATGCCAAGGATGCACGGAGCATCTGGGCCAGTCACAATGGGGTGCTTTTTCCATTCATTTTTAGTTAGGCTCACTTCGGCCTCCAATACAGATAACACTTGAGATCCTCCTGTTACTCCTGAAATGCTGATAGATTCTGCCCCTTTATGATCCGATGGCATTAGGGTGCACTGTGCACCAGTGTCTACCAGGGCTCGATACCTTTGTGGTTTTAATGTGCCAGGCCATCGAATCCACACAGTCCAATAAATCCGGTTGTCCCTCTCCTCCACCTGGCTGGAGGCAGGGCCCCCCTAATCAAGAAATGGATTCGTGCTGCTCACAGGGACTGGACCTTCATTTCTCTTATTCACACTTGGGAAAGAGTGATTTGAGGCCCATCTCCCCTGACTGGGGTCCTGCTCACTGGTAACTGGAGCAGCCATCCTCCTAGAAAAATTCTCTCTGGTATTTCTTTTAGCTTGCAACTCACGTACTCGTGCCTGTAGGGTACTGGTAGGTTGTCCATGCCATCTGCTCATATCCTCCCCGTAACCACGCAGGGCAAACCACAGGATACCTCGTGATGTGTTCTGTTTCCTTTGAGCTGGTCCTGTAGGAGAGCGTTTTCTCCTAACAGCTGCAACGCGCGCCTGTGTAGGTAGAGAGTCAAGTTTATTCTCGATCATGGACAGTTTGTCTGACAGTTGTTTAAATGAGTCCTTGTTCTCCTTAGTCAGTTTTTCCACAGCCGAGATGCGTGCCTGCAGTGGGGAAGAAATACTATCTTCATACTGTCGCATACAGTTAGCCATTTCGCCCACAGTAGAATGTGCCATATCATCTTCTCCCCATACTAATATTGACAATGTATGGGTATATGTCGGTGGAGCATTCTTCACAACCTTCCGGAACATGGATCGGTTGCATTCCACTTCATCAGGATCTACAGGATCTACAATGTCCCGTGGGTGTCTATAAATGATCTCTTGCACAGCCAGTTCTCTAAGGTAGTTAATACCTTTTTCTATAGTGGTCCATTTGCTTAGGTGGCTCATAACATCATCTTTATAGGGATACCTGCTCTTTACAGCTGACAAGAGTCGCCTCCAGAGACTGACAGTGTTTGACTTTCTTGCGAGCGCTTTATCAATACCACCATCTCTGGACAGGGATCCCAACTGTCTGGCTTCTCTGCCATCCAATTGCATGCTGTCTGCCCCATTATCCCAGCATCGGAGCAGCCAGGTAATAATAGGTTCACTGTCATAACGGCTGAAGTCTTTCCTTATATTTCTCAGGTCCTTCAGGGATAAGGAGTGGTAGGTTATCTCTACGTCCGAGTCCTCTTGTGATAGTTCTGCTTTAGAAGGACCTTTCTTCTGTGATGGGTCTGCTTTAAAAGGACGATCGAGGAAACCCCCATCTGTGTCAGGCCCTAACTCTGCCTGAGAAGGGCCCTCACCTGGGTCATATGATGGCTCTGCCTTAGAAGGCTCCGAGTCATCATCCTTCACTTCACGAGCTGATTTCTTTTGGTATTTCTTCCTGGTTACAGGAGCAATTGGTAGAGATTCGATAGATGCTGGAGTCTGAGTAGATGCAGTGGCTGTCTTGGGAGTGCTGAGAGTCTGAGTAGCTACAGTGGCCATCTTGGGGGGTGTAGCAGCTGTGGTACAGGCTGCCGAGGTTTCAGTGGATTTAGTGGCTGTAGCGGCAGTACATACTGTAGGATCTGAGGCTGTAGCGGCAGTACACACTGTAGGATCTGAGGTGGCTGCATAACACTTACAACTGTCCCTGCACCGATATTTAATCTTATCCCACATCAGAAACACATTCAGGACAACCAAAAATAAAAACATGCCACCTAGACAGCACCATCCTAATTTCGCAAAATCTAGTGGAATCAGCTTGGCAGAAAAGGAGAAGGTACTATTTCCCAAAGTAAAACTGGAAGTGTAATCATTAACAGAATCAGCTAAAGGACGCCTGGAGCGTGCAGATGAAGTCGCTGCTACTGATTCGCGATTAAAGCTGCCCATCATTGTGTCATAGAGATAAGAGATCGGAATATTGACTGCCCAGTTTATCACAGCATAAATCAGTATCAAACCCCATACCAAAACAATACATTTCGACCAGTGCCCACTGCTAAACTGCATGTAAACATTCATAAGAAGCAAGCAATAACACAGTGCCCACGGCAGGTAAGGCATCATTGCAATACTCAATTGTGAAAGAAACTCCATAAAAAGATGAGATAACACAGCATTCAAAAATGACATCACCATCTTCACTATCTGTTTTAACTTTCCAACCCCTCCTAAATCTCAAAGGAAGAAATCTGATATTCTCTCAGCTGAGCTCTCTGGGTCTCCTCCCACCAGAGCCAGGATTCAACTTATCAGAGCAACCTGTTGGAGCTTCTCTCGAGCCCCACGTTGGGCGCCAATTAAATCTGTCACGGTTTAAAGCTGGGCCAGCTATTAACCAGGTGGCAGATGCTCTCTGTTAACCCTCTCCCCCCCCCCGCCAAGGGAAAGGGAAAGGGAAAAGGGAGAGAGACTTATGGGTTGGAAAGTTAAAACAGTTTTAATAAACTATAATAATGAAAAAGAATATAATAACAATAATAATAGAAATAACCAAATATATACAAATATGTACAAAACCAAGATCAAGAGCTTGGAAATCCTCCTCAGGCAGAATTGCTCCCCCCAGTACAGGCAGAGGGGAAAAGGCAGTAGCTCCCCCCAGCACGGGCAGAGGGCAAAATGCAAAAGCTCTACTGCCATCACACCTGCAGGCTTTTAACTGGAGATTTGGCAAAGCTGGTACCAATCAGTGGGAGACAGGAGGGCCCCTCCCTCCTGGGCCCCACCTCCAGGAGGCAGTGGGTTAGTGATAAACAGGAAAGTGAGAATGACATGTATGGGATGGAATACCTTGCTGGTCAATCCTGGGTCACCTGCCCCGTCCACTACTCCCTGCAGGTACAACCCCCTTCGGCTCTTTACTCGTAAGCAGTGACCTTGGGTTCTCTAAGACTATTTGGCCTGGTTTGAGCCAAACCAGGACAAGTATATAAGGCTTGAAGCATTTCTTAGATGTTATATGTCTTCAAACCAAATTTCACAGTTCTGTATTTAAAATTCAAATCCATTCTACTGCTCTAGCTGATAAACCTTTATTCATTCAAAAGACTTCTCACAACTGGTTATATCTTTGACATAAAATAATGGTATAGTAAAATAACTTAAAAGCAATCTGGGCCATTAAACTTTAGCAATTTCCATTGATGTGTTATAGATATGGACTGCATTTGTTTTATTTTTAGTTCTTCATTGCATTGTTGGTGTTCCATAGAAGCATGTGTTCCCAGTAATTTCTTATGAAGCTTGCATAAGTATGTAAAAGAAATTAATAAAAACTTTACAAAAGCCTAATCCAGTGTTATATCTAAATAAATCATTCCTGGCCCCATACTATGTATACAATTCTTCTGTATGTATTTGGTTTATGTTTATACTCTCTGTTAAATTAGAAGAAAACTTTCTAGTCTTTCATTTCCATAGCAGTCTGAGATATTTAAATTGCTTTACTTGGATTGTTCTATCGGGGTTCTCCACTGCTACAGCCATTTAAGCATTCCAGCAGTGTTTGTCTATAATCTTACATAGAAGAAAGCAGAGAAGTAAAACATCTTTTTTTACTAGTTCAGAGATCAGTCAAAAGAGAGTGGGATTAGTGAAATGCCTTTTCCACAATCATCTGTTAAAAATTCAGATAAATAGTATAAGCCCCTACATCCCTGTGAATGTGCATGCTAGGGAGATACTGAATTGCCCAAGAGCATGTTATGTCCCTTTGAATGTGAAACATAATGTATACATATATATGTGTGTATATATATGTGTATATATATACTGCTGAAGGAGCTTAGATAGTGTTAATTAAATATTCAAAATAAAATTACTTTCACATAAATGTTTTGTGTTTTGATCCTTAACACAAATAAAGATGATCATGCAGATATACATAGTCAAATTTTAAAAGCTGACAGAATGGTTCATGCATTTATGAGTTATCATATAATATAGAAATCTTTATTAAACTCTGCTTTTGATGACCCACTTATATATGCTGAATTACTGATGTGTAATCATCTTGCTGTTTCATAATAAATTGCTACCATAGTACTGTGGAACAGCATCCTCTCAGATCTAAGCCAACAACATGTATTCAGTTACAAATCAATGAAAATAATTTAATAAAAAGCTTGTAAAAATCAGTAAAGTTCATCCATTTTTTTTATTCACTTAGAGAATGTCCTTACTGACTGTTGCAGTACTAAAATTATATGTTGTTAAGTTCTGTGTTTTGCACTGTACCTGTCTTTGTTCTTAGTATTGATTTAACATATAGAAGGCATTAATTATAGTCCAGAAGTCCAGCTGAGAGCATCCCACTATGCAGGAAAAGGGAGATGCCATTTTTGGAACTAAGTGAGGGTAATCTGAGAAGTGCTAAAAGGTATGTTTTTAGCATATCGGTTAAATATTGTTTTCTCACCTTCCCACATGCATTAAATTTCAGTTGCTGTGGATGTCCGTTAGAGTAAGAATTAAAGTCAATGGTTGTTCTTGAAAATTAAGCTTTTTCCATTCATGAAAGCTATTTTTTCTCAAAAAGCTGAGACTGGTGGTGGCAGACACCTTCGGCACAGTCATCTGAGCCATAATGCTGATCCAGAATATTTTTCATACATGCCACAGACACTTCATGAATCTATATTTTGTCTGCTTGCCGGTTGCTTGACTGTTCCGAGATCAGCATCTAATATGAAATGTACGATACTTTTAGAAGATAAAATACTTCTTTTGCTGTCTTTTGGAAGAGACTCTAGGAGGAGGAGGTGGGGTATTTTGAAACAGTTTTCTTTGAAGTTGTTTGCATCTACAAATTGTACCAAATTTTCAAGGAGTTCAGCTGCTGTTCGTACAGACCTAAAGGAACTGTCTGTATTTACGAGTACTGTGTAACTCTTAAAAGCAATGAAATATGATGGCTGCTTCATATTGCCACTTTCAATATCTTTATCAGAAAAGTTGAATAATCTCCTATGAGCATTAGGTCATTCTAACAGATTCTGATTAACAATTGAATATAAAATTTTTACATAATTTACAGTATGTGCAGCCATTAAAGATGCTCTAAGTAAACAGTAACTATGTTAACCTATACATTCCTGAATATTTTATGCAAATACACAGTATTTGAAAATCCATTACAAAATTGGCTCTTTCTTCTAGGAGCGTGTCAGTGTCCCTCTTAACATAAGCATACAGCTTATCAAAATAAAGACCAAAATATACTCTATAATATCAAACTCTTAATGAATTTGCCTTGTCTCTAACTTGGAGTCGAAATATAATTTAGGATTCTTTAAAAAATATATTCACTTCTACTTTGAATCTGTTGTGGTAAGGAAAAAACAAATATAAACTCTTCTTATTCTTGTCTGATTTTATGCAAGTTACTCCTTTCATTTGCTTAAAATTGCAGGTACTTCAGACAAACTATGCTCCTAATTTTGGTATCATATCCACACAAAGCAATCTTTTCACTTTGTATGTGAGATGTGACATGAGCAGGTCCATAGAAGGATGAAGTTACAAAATAATGCTAGTAAAATTAAGTAATCTTTCATTTCCGTGGGTGTGATATAGGTGAGTGGGTGTTCCCCTGCACTTCTCATGTTTCCTTCTATGTATGACTTCTACTGTACATATGCATGTCATTGCTCACAGGTTATTCACACCGAACCTATTTAGGTGGTCTTTCCCACACATCCAACACTGAAATGAGATACCTCTATTTTTATTCTATTAAAATAAAGTCAGCAGAAAAATGTTGAGTGGTTACTAAACTGGCTGTGCCAAAATAATCGTGATCTTGTCAACACTTGTAATAATTTTCTACAAGCACTCCATTGTAATGCAAATAATGAAATGATTTTTAAAATAACCATAATGCAGGTTGAAGGAGAAATGGCAAAATTTGGCATTAAGTCATAGATTCTTACACCTACGTCCACTACACCTTGTGCCTACTCTCCTCATTAGTTTTTCTTTAGTTTCAAGTGTTTGTGGGAAGAAAGAAGTGAGAGCACATCTGCTAGAGAAACAGTAGGCTCAGAGTGGGAGTTATCATGCCCACACATACTGCTGCTGATCCTACTTCATCCCACTAACTGCTGTATTTTCATTAAAAGCTTGGATTCTGTTTCCCTCTATTACAAGGATGTTACAGTTCTTTATTCTTCACTGACAGCTGGCAACAGGTAACGCTGGCTGTTATTTTGTTCGCTCTAGTCAAGCACATTAATTTCCAAATATAACCATGTTTTGTTTGCTGTATTTTGTTCTTGGTGTGGTTGAATGCCATCCTTGGAAAGATGTGCATTGAGCTGGTATTGAATAAGTGGCTTGCCTTCGGCATTCATGAGTAAATTCTGTAGGTTTTGTTTCAAGGCTTTGACATGTCATCAAGTGTAAATCTATTCTAATGCCAAAATCCCTCTTGATGTCTGATGCCAATCAGTAGCTTTTCATCTTGAAAAAGGTAGTGAATAATTTGCCCTGTGGATATTACACAGATACCATATATGGCAAGAAGCAAAGAGAGGGGAATCCCATACCCATTTTTTAAATTCAAATAATCATGTTGAACCAGTTTGCTTCCTAAATACCATTGGTAGTCTGGTACATTTTCTCGCTTTCAAGTGAATATTGAATACTTGTCTAATTTGCATATTTTCGATGTGTAGAAACAATATGCTCTTTCTGCTGCAGTATTTTAGTTCATGAGCAGTAGCCAACATGCTGAAATATGTGAATTATATTACATTTGTTATTTTAATAGGAAGCTCAAATCTTTTACCTCTTTCAGCTTCATTAGTTTTTTTTTATTAAAAAAAAAAGAACAAAAAGGCATTTGCTATATAGGAAGGTCAACATTTTCTTTGTGAATGCAGTTTGCACCCATGATTTTGAATTTCAATGAACTGTAAGAGTGTTGAATTAAAGACATAAAACACTAGTTCACTCAAGAGCTCCAAAGTATGTAATTTCTTTCCTTAGAAAGGAGGCCTCCTGAAAACCTAATGAATGTGTTTACATAGTTGAGTGGCACTCATATAGTTTATACTCAGAAGAAAGAAGCAAGTAGAGCTTTGTATTTAACTGCTTTTCAGTCTGAAATATTACAAGATTTTAGGGTGCACAGGGACTATTGTGATTATTTAATCTGACCTCCTGTGTAATACAGGACGTGCTACTTAGCACAGTAATTCCTGCATCAGGGCAGATAAATTCTTCAGCAGTAGTGAATGTTTTGTACTGAGTTTGATTGGTATAAGCTTCCACCTTATCCTAAATCTCATATTAGTAATATTAGTAATACCAATACTGTGAGGTGTTTTCCTTATAATTTGTAATAATGTTGAACCTTTCACCCAAAGTTACTCAAAACAGCTTGCATGCCTTAATTAAACGTTAAGATGTCATTATTTTAAAATGACAAGTCATGTATATCATTTCCAGGGTAGTTAATCAGGAATAGAATTTAAACTCATAATCTTTTGGTATCACAGAATCAATCAGGTTGGAAGAGACCTCTGGGATCATCAAGTCCAACCATTGCCCTGACACCACCACGTCAACTAGACCATGGCACTAAGTGCCATGTCCAGTCTTTTCTTAAACACATCCAGAGATGGTGACTCCACCACCTCCCTGGGCAGCCCGTTCCAATGTCTAATAACCCTTTCTGAGAAGAAATGCTTCCTAATTAATTCCTATTAACGCCTGGCTACGAGACTGGTGCTACAGGCAGGGCTTTGGGTTCTTTGATAATGGCTGGTTTTATAAGACAACAGGCGTGACAGTGATACATGGGAAAGGTTTATGTCGTAGGGGCAAAAGGGTTCTGGGACAGGAATTAGCAGGGCTCATTCGGAGAGCTTTAAACTAGATTCGAAGGGGGATGGGGTGGTAGCTGGGCTTGCACCACTGGGGCAACGCTCTAGTGTTGAGGTAGACCAGGAGGCCTCCCATCCCCCTGGGGTGAATTCAGGGGGTGAATCTGGGATGAAACCGGTGTGCCCAGCTCGCTCCCTGAAATGCCTGTACACCAATGCACGCAGCATGGGGAATAAGCAGGAGGAGTTAGAAATCCGTGTTCGGTCAGGGGGCTATGATCTAGTGGCAATTACAGAGACTTGGTGGGATGCCTCGCATGACTGGAATGTGGTAATGGATGGCTATGTCCTGTTCAGGAAAGACAGGCCACTAAGGAGAGGTGGTGGAGTTGCTCTTTATGTGAGTGAGCAGCTAGAATGTATTGAGTTCTGTCCAGAGGCGGATCAGGAGCGAGTTGAGAGTTTGTGGGTGCGAATTAAGGGGCAGGCTGGCAGGGGTGATAGTGTTGTGGGTGTCTATTACAGGCCACCGGATCAGGATGAGGAGGGTGATGAGGCCTTCTACAGGCAGCTGAGAGCAGTCTCGCAATTACAGGGCCTGGTTGTTGTGGGGGATTTCAACTACCCTGATATTTGCTGGGAGGCCTACTCAGCCAGCCATCCCCAGTCCAGGAGGTTCCTCCAGTGCATTGATGATAACTTTCTGATGCAAATGGTGGATGAGCCAACTAGGAGAGGAGCGCTGCTGGATCTGATCCTCACTAACAAGGAGGGTCTGGTTGAAGAGGTGAAGGTTGAGGGCAGCCTTGGTTGTAGTGACCATGAGATGGTAGAGTTCAGGGTCTCATGTGGCAGGACCAGAATAGCTAGGAGAATCACAACCCTGAACTTCAGGAGGGCCAACTTTGGCCTTTTCAAGCAATTGCTAGGGGAAATCCCATGGGACAGGGTACTAGAAGGTAAGGGGGCCCAAGATAGTTGGTTAGCATTCAAGGACTGCTTCTTCCGAGCTCAAGATCAGAGCATCCCAACAGGTAGGAAGTCAAGGAAGGGTACCAGGAGACCTGCATGGTTGAACAGGGAACTGCTGGGCAAACTCAAGTGGAAGAAGAGGGTGTACAGATCGTGGAAGGAGGGGCTGGCCACTTGGGAGGAATATAAGTCTGTTGTCAGAGGATGTAGGGAGGCAACTAGGAAAGCTAAGGCCTCCTTGGAATTAAACCTTGCAAGAGAGGTCAAGGACAACAGAAAGGGCTTCTTTAAATACATTGCAGGTAAAGCCAACACTAGAGGCAATGTAGGCCCACTGATGAATGAGGTGGGGGTCCTGGAGACAGAGGATAAAAAGAAGGCGGAGTTACTGAATGCCTTCTTTGCCTCTGTCTATACTGTTGGAGGCTGTCCTGAGGAGCCCCGGACCCCTGAGGCCCCAGAAGAAGTCAGGATAGAGGAGGAATCTGTCTTGGTTGATGAGGGCTGGGTCAGGGACCAATTAAGCAACCTGGACATCCATAAATCCATGGGCCCTGATGGGATGCACCCGCGGGTGCTGAGGGAGCTGGCGGAAGTCATTGCTAGGCCACTCTCCATCATCTTTGCTAAGTCGTGGGCAACGGGAGAGGTGCCTGAGGACTGGAGGAAAGCGAATGTCACTCCAGTCTTCAAAAAGGGCAAGAAGGAGGACCCGGGTAACTATAGACCGGTCAGCCTCACCTCCATCCCCGGAAAGGTGATGGAACAACTTGTTCTTAGTGCTGTCTCTAGGCACATCAAGGACAGGGGGATCATTAGGGGCACTCAGCATGGCTTCACCAACGGGAAGTCTTGCTCAACCAACTTGATAGCCTTTTATGAGGATGTTACCCGGTGGATAGATGATGGTAAAGCTGTGGATGTGGTCTATCTCGATTTCAGTAAAGCGTTTGACACGGTCTCCCACAGCATCCTCGCAGCTAAACTGGGGAAGTGTGGTCTGGATGATCGGGTAGTGAGGTGGATTGTGAACTGGCTGAAGGAAAGAAGCCAGAGAGTAGTGGTCAGCAGGACAGAGTCCAGTTGGAGGCCTGTGTCTAGCGGAGTCCCGCAAGGGTCGGTACTCGGACCAGTACTATTCAATATATTCATTAATGACTTGGATGAGGGATTAGAGTGCGCTGTCAGCAAGTTCGCTGATGACACAAAACTGGGAGGAGTGGCTGAGATGCCGGAAGGCTGCGCAGCCATTCAGAGACCTGGACAGGCTGGAGAGTTGGGCGGGGAGAAATTTAATGAAATATAACAAGGGCAAGTGTAGAGTCCTGCATCTGGGCAAGAACAACCCCATGTACCAGTACAAGTTGGGGACAGAGCTGTTGGAGACCAGCGTAGGGGAAAGGGACCTGGGGGTCCTAGTGGACAACAGGATGACCATGAGCCAGCAGTGTGCCCTTGTGGCCAAGAAGGCCAATGGCATCCTGGGGTGTATTAGAAGGGGTGTGGTCAGCAGGTCAAGAGAGGTTCTCCTCCCCCTCTACTCTGCCCTGGTGAGGCCGCATCTGGAGTATTGTGTCCAGTTCTGGGCCCCTCAGTTCAAGAAGGACAGGGAACTGCTAGAGAGAGTCCAGCGCAGAGCCACGAAGATGATTAAGCGAGTGGAACATCTCCCTTATGAGGAGAGGCTGAGGGAGCTGGGTCTCTTTAGCTTAGAGAAGAGGAGACTGAGGGGTGACCTCATTAATGTTTATAAATATGTAAAGGGCAAGTGTCAAGAGGATGGAGCCAGGCTCTTCTCAGTGACATCCCTTGACAGGACAAGGGGCAATGGGTGCAAGCTGGAACACAGGAGGTTCCACTTAAATTTGAGGAAAAACTTCTTTACGGTGAGGGTGACTGAACACTGGAACAGGCTGCCCAGAGAGGTTGTGGAGTCTCCTTCTCTGGAGACATTCAAAACCCGCCTGGACACGTTCCTGTGTGATATGGTCTAGGCAATCCTGCCCCGGCAGGGGGATTGGACTAGATGATCTTTCGAGGTCCCTTCCAATCCCTAACATTCTGTGATTCTGTGATTCTGTGATTCTAATGTCTAACCTGAACCTCCCCTGGCAAAGCTTGAGGCTGTGTCCTCTTGTCCTATCGCTAGTTGCCCGGGAGAAGAGGCCGACTCCCACTCCACTACAGCCTCCCTTCAGGTAGTTGTAGACTGCACTAAGGTCACCTCTGAGCCTCCTCTTCTCCAGGCTAAACAACCCCAGCTCCCTCAGCCGTTCCTCATAGGTCATACCCTCCAGGCCCTTCACCAGCTTGGTCGCCCTCCTCTAGACTCGCTCCAGCACCTCAACATCTTTCTTGAAGTGCAGGGCCCAGAACTGGACACAGTATTCAAGGTGCGGCCTCACCAGTGCCGAGTACAGAGGGACGATCACTTCCCTAGACCGGCTGGCTACACTATTCCTAATAGAGGCCAGGATGCCATTGGCCTTCTTGGCCACCTGGGCACACTGCTGGCTTATGTTTAGCCGGCTGTCAATGAGCACCCCCAGGTCTCTTTCCACCAGGCTGCTTTCTAACCACTCTTCCCCCAGCCTGTAGCGCTGCATGGGCTTGTTGTGGCCGAAGTGTAAGACCCGGCACTTGTTCGTGTTGAACGTCGTGCCATTGGTCTCGGTCCATCTATCTAACCTGTCCAGATCCCTCTGTAGGGCCTTCCTACCCTCCAGCAGATCGACACTCCCACCCAGCTTGGTGTCATCTGCAAATTTACTGAGGGTGCACTCAATCCCTATGTCTAGATCATCTATAAAGATATTGAACAGCACCGGCCCCAGAACTGAGCCCTGGGGAACACCGCTAGTGACCGGCCGCCAGTTGGACTTTGCCCCATTCACCACCACTCTCTGGGCTCGGCCATCCAGCCAGTTTTTAACCCATTTAAGAGTCCACCCATCCAAGCCCCAGACAGCCAGTTTGTCCAGGAGGATGCTGTGGGAGACAGTGTCGAATGCCTTACTGAAGTCTAGATAGACTACATCCGTAGCCCTGCCCTCATCTACTAAGCGGGTCACTTTGTCATAGAAGGAGATCAGGTTGGTCAAGCAGGACCTGCCTTTCGTGAATCCATGTTGGCTGGCCCCGATGCCCCGATTGTCCTGCATGTGCCATGTAATGGCACTCAGGATGATCTGTTCCATCACCTTGCCTGGCTACAAGGTCAGGCTGACAGGCCTATAGTTCCCTGGATCATCCTTCCGACCCTTCTTGTAGATGGGCGTTACGTTTGCTAATTTCCAGTCAGCTGGAACTTCTCCAGTTAACCAGGACTGCCGGTAGATAATCGAGAGTGGTTTGGCAAGTTCATTTGCCAGTTCCTTCATTACTCTAGGGTGAATCCCATCTGGGCCCATAGCCTTGTGGGTGTCCAATTGGCACAGCAGGTCACTAACCATCTCCTCCTGGATTACAGGGGGTTCACACAGCCCCCCGTCCCTAACTTCAGGCTCTGGGGGCCGAGTCCCCTGAGGACAACCGGTCCTGACATTAAAGACCGAGGCAAAGAAGGCATTGAGCACCTCTGCCTTTTCCTCATTCCCTGACGCTACACTACCCTCCTCATTCAGCAAGTGGTGGAGGCTCTCCTTGACCCTCCTTTTGCTGTTGATGTATTTGTAGAAACTTTTTTTGTTATCTTTGACTGTAGCAGCCAAATCAAGCTCTAATTGAGCTTTGGCGCTTCTAATCTCCCTACATGACCTGGCAACATCCCTATAGACCTCCCAAGTTACCTGACCCTTCTTCCAGAGCAAGTAGGCTCTCTTTTTTTCCTTAAGTTCTAGTCTAAGTTCTCTGTTTAACCAGGCCAGTCTTTTTCCCCAATGGCTTGTCTTCCTACAGACTGGGACAGCCTGTTCCTGAATATTTAGCAATTCCTTTTTAAAGCATGTCCATCCTTCCTGGACTCCTTTGCCTTTCAGGACCGACTCCCAAGGGACTCGGTCCACCAACCTCTTAAACAGGCTAAAGTCTGCCTGGCGGAAATCTAAGGCAGAAGTTCTACTCTTGCCCCTCCTTACTTCCCCCACTATCGAAAACTCTAACATTTCGTGGTCGCTACTCCCAAGACGGCCACCGACCCTCACATCTCCCACTAGTCCTTCTCTGTTCACAAACAACAGATCAAGCAGGTATAACTAATAAATCATAAAAACACTCATTAGCTGGTTCACTAACCAGTGATGATTTTAGGCTGAAAAATCTAATCATAATTATAGTAAGTTAATTTTGTCAAGTTTAAGAATGACTTAAAATTACAGTGAACCCAAACTGATATTTAAAGATGTTTGCTACTTGAATACTGGGGTTCAAGTTCTCATTCTAAAATCTTCAGGCATGCTGCATTACACACTGCTGTGCCTGTATGGACTGTCTTCATGCATAAGAGATCCCAAAGAAATTTAACAACTCTGTTTATACAGGAAATCATCCATGTATTATTTAATTGCAGCATTCTTTCAGGAATGAAATGCAATAGCTGTCCAAGCCCTCAAAACTGAAAGTTTATTTTGGAAAAAATGTAAAAAATATTTTATGTTAGCATTAAGGTAGGCAAAGATTCATTATTTATCAAGAGTAGGATTTGCTAGATCAGGGTTAATAGCTGACCTCTTCAAAAATGGCCTCTCTAATACCCTGTGACAGTTGAACTCTAAATCTTGTATCTCATCTAAAAGATCCATCGGTAGGACAGATAATCTGACACCTACTAAAAAGTAGCCAAATAACAATATTCCATTTCCCGTTCAGTTTTCTTCCCTGTGGTAAATTGGTCACCTGCTTTCAGTAAATGTCAAGATATTGTCAGTGTTTGTTATGGTTTTGGTGTCTATATAGACAAACTGAGATGGATTTAGCAATGGGGCAATGAGTATAGCATAAATGAAAAATATTGTGTTCTAAATCTGCTCTCTCCGGTAATATTCAATGGTATAGTTTTATAGGAAGCAATATGCAATATCTCTCTTCACTGAAATATTTCACCATGACACTATTTTTTGTTTATGATGGTAGTTATAATGGTATAGTCAAGTAGGGACCAATGAGCCATAGGGACCCGTAAGTATACAAATACAGCACGCAGATGTTCTTTGCTCTATCCAGACAGACACCTGGGAGAGAATAAACATATAACATGCAAGTAAAAAAAAAATAAAGAAATTGACACCACCAAATGTTGTATTAAAGCCATTATTAATATTCTGCTGGGTTTATTTGGAGGGAGAGGAACTTAAAGGATAAGCTAAATTAAGACAAAACGAGGAAAAAAGCATTGAGCACAAGAGATGACTCTCTACCCAAAAGTATGTCTCTCGTCTAGTGAAAGTAAAATAGAGGAATATCAACTTCACCATGGATTGGACTTGTTACCCTGGGGGTTTTTTTGCAAGAAATCACTTATTCACTGCTGTATTAAAATTATGGTTGAATCTTTGATCAAGGCTGTAGCTAACTTTCCATTCTTGTGGCAAGCTACTGAAAATGTAATAGCAAGGCAAATCTGGCATGAACCAAATTCCTTCAACTGAGTTTAGCCCTGTAAGTCAGGGATCGTTCATGCTGTTAGTAGCTTTTTCATTTAGCCTGGTAAATTTTTCCATAGTATTTTCTTTCTGACAGAAAGGAATCTATTATAGAAAAGTTCAACCACCCTTCCTCTGCAGCTAACTTCTGATCGGGATCTTTGCTTCTAACAACTTCTGTTTAAAAAGTATATTGAACTATAGAAGGCTACTTCAGTGAAGATAGACCTACAGCTTTTATACAACAGAACTCAGGTGTGTCAACAGTAGTCAAAAAGCTACATGATCTTAGCTTTACCGTCCATGTGGCCAAAAAACTGGTAAGTTAGGCTGGGCAGAAGTCTGGGTTTCTGTGGCTAGATTTCTGCCAGTCTCTTGCTGGGGATCGTACAAGAGATCTCTATCACAGTACTGGAGTTTCTAAATCCTGGCTGAGTACCTTAGTTATTGGGCCATTCTCTATTGGAATAATTTATTGAATAGATTGATCAGAGAACAATGTAGGTATGTGTGAAAAGTGAACAGGGTGATAGTCACTAGAATCCAAATAAGGAAAATAAATAACCTAAATGAAGGTGTCTGCGATGAGCTAGAGGCATAAGTAGTGAATGTAGGAACAAGAGACTGTCCAGAGGTGGTAGATTTTTGCAGTGGAAAGGCAGAGTACATACAGCAGGAATTATGTTAAGAATGAACTATTAGATTTCCTTAGGCTGGAAAGTTTTTGTGACTATTTTACAAAGATTAAATTTAAATGTACACTAATCTTCTAGTTCCCACCATCATATAAAATAATTTGATAAATAACAGTTAAGCAATTACTTATTTTTCAACTTACTTTTAACATTTGATCATCAAATAGGTCTACTTTCTTCAGTCCAAAGGTTGGATTTAAAATACAGATTACCGCTTGTAATCAGGTTTGGGTTCTCAAAAGACCTCACCTTGCATTGCTAACTGACTCTGATGAAGCTGCATTCAATGAAACTGAGCATGGACACCATCTGAAACCTGGATATGAATGTTTTGTTAGGATTCTTTAGATTTCCCCTGTACCACTGCAGGAAAAGGACGTAGGCTATGAAAACCTGTGGTCTCCAGAAACACTGCTCTGCTGCTAAAAACAATTATAGGGAATGGTTGCTGGGCAATCAGCCATCAAGTAAACTGAGATCCCTTACCTTTCCCATACTTATCTTGATTAATGATTTAGCTAGTCATAAAATACAGTGTATTTGTAATTTAGATAGAATACTTAATGTTTTTCAAGGGAAATAAAAAATGTGTCTCATCTGTAAAAGCCTTTCTTCTAGCTGAAATAGGCTGTAATTAATACTATAAATAAAATCAAATTGACATAAATCTCTAGTATATTTTAATGGCAAGACCTTTTACATTTACCATGACAAATAATACAGAAAGTATCAAACTTGTCATCATTTGCAGTTCTTCCTGTTGACACTTTTTGACTATTTTGTTTAAAAAAACAAGTTACCTGCTTCTCAATTATTAGTTTTCAGCAACAGCAAGGTCTGATCCAACTTTGGTTAGCATTCACAGGTGGCTTTCCATGTGCTCGTGTAGCATGAGGATTGGGTCTGAGAGGCAAATGCTACTCACAAAAGCCAAATTTCTGTGTTATAGGAAAGATTTCTCAAATTTCTTTTCTTCTTTGGTTTAGCCATGTTGTGTCTAAGTATCATGTTTTTAATATGGAGCAGTTTCTTTCAAACTGAGCAGAGACATTCTTTCAAAACGAATAGGAATATGCCAAGGTAATGCCTTTGGTACTCCATTTGAACAAATGTAAAAGGCATAGCCAAAACTATCTTTACCAAGTTCTATAAATATACTAAAAGACAGCAGAATGGTAACCACAGACATGAGACACAAATTGCCTTCAAAGTGTCCATGTAAATTTTCCCACAAAAATATGAAAGTGACATTCATTCACAATGTCAGAAGAATATTATTTTTATGCTTTGGCTCTACAGGCTTAACACATGCACTAACTTCTTTATGATTTGTTCTATCTTAGGGCTATTTTCAGTGTAATCTTTTTAGGAGGCTATATTATGTATAAAAATATAGTTTTCTTGACATTAAACATATGTTCATAGGACCATAAAAATGCTCCTTCTTTTGGGTGCCCAGGACCATTAATAATGTCTAAATTATGAAAAGACAAAACATTTTATTTCAAAGTTGGGAAAAGAGTTTCAAAGTTACTTCTTTTTTTAAATTACGCTTTCTTCTTAGAGACCAAGAACAAAGTTTAGCTAGTGCTTAGCTTAGCTAGCTACATTTAGCTGGATGCATTCATACCATTGCAAGAGTACTACACCTACGTAATGCAAATAGATACATGTATATATGTGTGTGTGTGTATATATATATGTATATACTCTTTTTATAACCTTCAGGAAAAAGATTAACTACTTTAAATCATTCAATTTTAGGTCTTTTATACACTTGTGAGAATTTGCTGTTTATTTATCTACTTCCTTTAAAAATGTCAGATGTTTTGTGAACACATTTTAAGACAAAGTCTTTCTTGTGAAATACTTGCAACTGAGGTGGACAATATGCTGAAGAAAAATAAGAAAATGGGAAATAACAAAAATCAAGTAGGCAATTATTTCCTTATATTTCTTAGTATTTTTTTTGCCACAGTTAAGTACTATGTGATCACTAATAAGTTAAAAATCCTTAATGATTAATTCATTCCATTCTTTACAGAGGATAGATATTTATTGAACATCTTAAAAAAAACCAACGTATTTCATTTATTAAGTATATAATGAGCTTCAGCACAGGTAGTAGTAGAACTACCTGATAGCTTTCAGACACAGGTACTAGTAGCGTTGAGTTTGAAGATCAGTGAAGAGCAATTCCTTTTTGTCACAAATGAAGTTCTGCCTTTGATTTTCCATTCTGTAACACTGAGAACCAGAAGAAATACACATTTTAGTGTTATAGTTGCCCCATAATTTCATACAAGGAGTTTTTTATTTGACTTGCATCAAAGAAGATCTATTACTAGCTTAGGAATCAAATTCTTCTTATTGTTTAATGTTTTCACTTTCCTCCATTATTAACCAAAGCAGCTGGCCAAGATTGATCCAGCTAAGAGGAAACATCAGTAACGAAGTCAGGAGTTTCTCAGTAATCTTGTTTAATTGATAACAAAATGACACAGAATCTTTAATTCTGCTTTTCAGAGGAAAAAAAAAAGAAACTGTGCCTTCCTGATAAAGAAATTGGTTTTGGTTTGCATCAAAGGAACATCTGAATTCTTTGCCCTTTTTACCTCCTGAGACACCATATCAAGTCCACTCATATACCTACCTGCTTATACTGAAATGGGCAGTGTTATTTAATGACCATTTCATGAATAACTTTATTCAATGAACATGATCTAAGAAACAGACAACAAAAGCTCTGCTGAGATATGTCCGAGCTAAGGATTCTGTACTTCAAGAAATTGCAAAGAAATAAAATTTATTCTTCTTTAGATTTAGAGTCAAAGCGGTGCAGCTGCAGAACCTGCTTCATCCTGTCTTAATGGTTCTTCCATTCCATTTCCTAGAAATAAGACTTGCCCTGCCATTTGTTTTTAGGAGGCTTTTCCTATCAGCTGGATGAGCTACCTCTCCCTCTGCTAGCTGGTTTGGGATCCATGGCCTCGGAGTTCCTAATGTGGTTCCTGCCACAAGCGTGTGAGTCTCTCGGAGTGAGTCCCTCTGTCACTGGAAGAATCTGACCTTAATCACACTCTCATTGGCATCTTCAGCAAAATATGGTTCCCACAGCAGGCAGTGACCGCAGGCAGAAGTACCAGTAGCCTCCTCCCAACAGCTGAGGTTTTTGCAAGAGCTGGTCACGTGTATAAGAGCTTAACAACTTTTTCCAGTTTTGTTTGTCAATGTGAAGTATATAATATGTGAATTTAGTGAAAGAAATTTTAAGCAAAAAGGGCTGCTGGTTGATTTTTAAAGCTTATTTGTTTGTATATAGAGTTCGGTGTAGTGAGAACGGTAAATATTTTCAAATAGTTTGAATTTTATTTTTACAATAACAGTTTATAAACAAAGAGAAAGTGTACGGTAAATTAAACTCCTACATATACATTACTAAAATTCTCTGCTTGCAGAGATTTCATCTAGTTTAAGTCTTCTCAAAAATGTCTTGAAATTCTGCAAATAAAACAACATTCTTTAACAACAATTACATCACAACAGGCAAAGAAAATTATTTTAAATACCATTCATGTTCATAGTCTTAGAGAAATGGCATGTGAAACTGATTTCTTACAAAGAAGGCATTTCTGTGCTTTGTAGTGTCAAAATGCAACAAATAAAATAATGATTTGATTTTATACACAGGCCAGTAACTAATCCATAGCTGTATTTCTGCTGTGTTCTTCAAATTTCCTATTAGTTCTTCTTATTATGTCTTTCTTGTTAGAACAAAATGAAAAAATAACTTTGTGAAGTAACCTAACAAGCTGATAGACTTGAGTTTCATTCCATTTGCTTGCCTTGTTTTTTTTGTCCAATGGAATAAATCTGTTTTTTCTGTTCAAGATTCCTCACAAGAAAAACCTTTCAATATAATCCTAAGAGCAGTTCTCTTGTTC
Organism: Nyctibius grandis; assembly: GCF_013368605.1. Lineage (NCBI taxonomy): Eukaryota > Metazoa > Chordata > Aves > Nyctibiiformes > Nyctibiidae > Nyctibius > Nyctibius grandis. The sequence goes on from NC_090661.1 coordinate 8,142,094, forward strand.
ACTTCGAAAGAAAACAAATCAGTAGGAGGCTGGTCCAGAAATCTTGAGCTGTCAGTTCAGCTTCCTAGTAAAGCCTCTTCAGATCCTCAACCACTTTCTGTGTCCGATTGCCCTAAAATATAGAGTGTTCTTTCTGCTGGTCTCACCTCAAGTCAGCAGGTAGAATCTAGATGAAAAAAAAGGCATAAAATATCCAAAAAATATAAGAGACATTCATCAGTGAGAGAGACTAATAAGCCTCCTCCAGTTGTCTGATAAAAAAGATGCAAATGCTATGCCAGTGGCATTCTTCAGCATTCTTCAGTGAGTAGAGACCTAGAAATTAGCTGCTCAAAGTAACTCTGGTTGTATGTAGAAACATTCAGTTTGGTTTGCATTTCCATTTCATCCCCAAATTAATGTAACAGAAAAGAACCATATGAAAAACAAATGATATTTCATTCTAGTAACTTATTTTCCATTTGAAAAAGATTAATAAGAGTAAGGAAGAAAAATCTGAGTGATTACATGTAGAGAAAGAAATACCTCAGGAATAAAGGGAGCTACTGAAAGATTCATATCTTACAAAATATACTAATGTGGGTAAGGGTAAAAAAGAGTGAAGGATAGTTCAGGAATTTCTGTTTCATTTTCCAAAGGAATTTCTGTTTTATTTTCCAAAGTGTATTTTCAGCCTTCAGGCTAAGATACTCTGTCCTGTGCTGGGTTTTTGTCTTACTACCTGTTGTTTAGGCTATGAAGTGTGACAGTGTGTCCTTTCTGGATGAAAGAGGCAAAAGAAGGAAAACTTTGACTTCTTTTCCTTCTTAACGTTGTTAGGATATCTTTTTAACAAAAAATGTGTTTTCTTGATTCAATATCAATTTTTTAATGTCATAAAATATGGAAATGTACAGGTGCCATTTTGATGGTGGAAACCCAACTAACAGCCCATGGTACTATCTGCCAGTCCATAGAGGAGAGGCTTGGAAGAAAAGGTCATTGTCAATTTGTTTAAAAGAGAAGAGCCACTTTCTCTCCAAAGCTTGCCTGTTTTCCTGAACATTCACAGGGAAGTAACTTTGAATACATTTATGCACAGCAGTCATCTTCCCAACTAGTTCCACATCTTAAAAATAAATTCTCTGTTATTTAATAAGTTCATTAGTGACAACAGATAAATTAGCAATTGAAGTATTAAGCTATATTTAAAATGCTTTAAAAATGCTCTATGTTCAGTTCTGAGCTAGGGAAAAGCCATGGGTGCTGATGTCACCTTTTTTTTTTAGTTGTTGCTTATTTTCCCTTTTTGCCTCTTCATGGTAGTTTCCTCTTCTTACCTAAAAGCCCAATATCTCCAGATTTTTTTCTATTTTCAGATGTCCTGTGAAGGTGGATTTTCTTGGAGAAAGAGGCAGTTCTTTTTGAACTGTCAGACTTCATCTTTCCTGTCACATGCTATAAATACCTATTGATATGTCAAAATAGACCTTGAGGTCCCAACATGGCACTGACATGGCCAAGCATACCTCCTCATCTTGTAGATCTCCTTGAGTTTAGTCTATGGCTTTCTTCTGAAATTGGTGATCCTTTTCATTCAGGGTCTAAAGTTTTTAAATCTGTTTAATGTTGGTGTCTATTTTTAAGTGATCGATACATACTAAAAATGTTAGAAGTGTAAAGAAGCAAGAAAGGGAGGCTGAGGGGGAGACCTTATTGCTGTATACAAGTACCTGAAAGGAGGTTGTAGCGAGGAGGGTGTTGGTCTCTTCTTCCAGGTAACAAGCGATAGGACAAGAGGAAATGTCCTCAAGTTGCGCCAGGGGAGGTTTAGATTGGATATCAGGAAAAATTTCTTCACTGAAAGGATTGTCAAGCATTGGAACAGGCTGCCCAGGGAAGTGGTCCACCATCCCTGGAGGTGTTTAAAAGACGAGTAGATGTAGTGCTTAGGGATAGTGTTTAGGGATATTGTTTACTGGTTGGCTTGGTAGTGTTGAGTTGATGGTTGGACTTGATGATCTTAAAAGGTCCTTTCCAACCAAGACGATTCTGTGATTCTGTGAAGAGTTTTAGCCGTCACTGATTACTAAGTGACTGACTTTGAAAATGCAAAGTAAGAGGAGCGCATAAGTTGAAGATTACTGTATAATTGTTTGCTGTTAATAGGATTACACAACTCTAGCAGCATGTTTACTGTGATTTTTTTTCCCTTCAATTTCTTGTGACTTGTATATGAGTGTAGCTTGGGAATGGGAACTTTAACCAAAATATAGTATCAACTGCTTTAAAAGAATGAAATCTATAGTACATTATTTCGGGAGGGTTTTTGGCTAGCTAAGCAATAATTGAGTATTTTTTTGAAACGGTTGGTTTCATAATGTGTTGTCCATAACTTGGAGTTGTCTGGGTTCTCTATAAGTTCTGCTATCCTTAACACACTGGAGAAGAAGAAAAGATAATGACCCAAGATAAACAAGTGAAAACTTTCTCAGGTTAGAAGCTCCAGCATTAGGCAGTGCATGCCCTACTTAGCAATGTCTCACTGTGTATGTGATAAGATTGGTTTAGGCTGTTCATGACTCACTACTCACTTTTTCAAAGCTTCAGATATTTATGTTACACCAAGGGGGAGGAAAAGTCCTACATAATTAGTTCTGTTTACTTGATTAATAATTTCACTCATATACTAAGTGAAAAGTTCTGTTTACTTTGGTTAATAGTTTTACCTGTATACTAAATGAAAATATTTTCCCTTAGGTGACATAGCTAGAGCAAAATATTTGCTTTTTCATGTCCAATTTGTTTAACATCTATTAAAAAGGATGTTATTTTTCCACCAATTACTCCATCTCTTACTTTTTTCAGTCCTAATAAGAAAGTACTGCATAATACTGGAGTCTATACGCTGACTAGCATAACTTATATTGCTAAAAATAGTGAAGTCGGAATTTCTTACCTGGACTCAACTGTTCAGCAAGAGTTGTGCCAAAGTTTATAAGGAAGTTCAGGGCTGGAATGCAAAGCAGGAAGATGGGGGATGAAATAGATTTCTAAGGCTAATATTTAGTTGGAAGTTTGACTTTTTTTAACCCAATATTTCTGTATAATACCTGGCAGCTATTTTTAAAGTGACAGATTTTTGGCAACTACCTGATGTTTCTGAGGCTATAACATGTAATAGTAACAGAGAAGGAATGATTCCTTCAGAAGTAGGATCTTCTAATAAACTCAGATAAAATAAACAAGCTGTTTGCTTCAGCAAAACTAGTTTAGATTCCAAAATCAGGCTCTCAGGTACTATGTGGTACTTGTGAAAATATTCTTCTCTTTTGTTTTTATTATACATGAGTTGATATATTCTTGAATGGAGTCCAGTCCTTCCAGCAAAGGTGCTTTCCTAGTATACTTCTGGGAGCAAGTTGTATTTTCCCAGAGTAACTCATCTAGCTTGTAATACTAAACAGCTTTATAAAATTTACAGAGCTACCTTTAAAAATAGAAAATTTATGTCTTGGCAGCTTTTAGGATTGCTAAGAAAATACAAATATGTGCTGTAATTCTCACAGAGTTTGGCTGAGTTGAACTATATGTACACGTTAGGTTACATAGGCCTTCAGAATTTTAGATTTTCTTGTATAGCAGGAAATTAATGCATCAGCCAAAATGTATTGTGCACTATAATTGTGCTGTGGTTAGTTCACGTTAAGTTTCAATTAGACAAGAATGTGACAGAACCATTTAATTAGTCAATAAATATCTGTCGCTGGAAGTTGACAACCTGGAAAGTAGTCTGCTTTGGCGGTTGTTATCCAGCACAAGTTCTGTCAGGCAGTATGTGTCATTAGGTGTTGGGCAAGACCTCACCTTCAACTGGAACACTTAAGAGTAAATGGTTTTAACTTTGATTCTCATTCTGCTGTTAACAATATGTTGACAAGAAGGGTGGAATTTTTTAGTAAGAAAAAATAAAATTATAAAAGCCTTAAGTAACAAGCAGTCTGTTGTCTGTGTCATATTATGTAACATATCAAACTGTCTTTTTCCCCTACGTATGATGTGTGATATGCTTTAGACTTAATCACCCAAAGTTGTTAAGTAGAAATTAGTTAAAAGTGTGTAATGATGTGTTTCTTAGAAATAACTGATGTGATTAAAAATCCAACTTTAATAACACAATAGCATCAAAAAGTTTTTTATTCATTTTCCTTATATATTTTTTAAACAAACTAAAAATCCTTGTTTTTAAAGCTACATTGCATCAATTTAGATAATTAACATTTTCCTTCTGAAAAAATACTTGTGCCCACCTATTTTCTATCCTGAATGTGCATAATTACAGTCATATGGAGTAAAGTTAGAAACTCACGACCTCTTCAGAAGTAAGGATTTTAATAATAAATCTGGATTCTTAAATCTGTGCTTTCTCAGTTTATGAGTAGTGAGAACTCCCCTAGGTAAAATTCTAAAAAATAAGCATTGATTGTAACTGTATGTTCCCTTTTTGTTTATGTTTGTTGAAGAGCTACCCTGATATCCGTTTGAAGACACATGCTATAACAGTTGTATTTAATGTTGAAATATATTGTCATTGTGCTTTGCGATTTTTCAGTGATAAGTTATAGTTGTGGTTTTGCTTTTCGGGTTTTTTACGTGAGTGGAGACGCCTTCGCCTCACAGGCTTTGCATGCAATGTATTGTACCTTTGGCAAATGCACTTTCGAAGTGCTGATCTCTAGTGGGGATTTTTTGCCTGTGTTGCCATATTCTTTGGTAAGCAGTCTCGTGACTTTGGGAAGTGGACCACATATGTTGTAAGACACCTTGGAGAGGTGCTGGTGGTATTCAGGAGAAGTATGACTGCTCTGTGTGTGAGGTGCACTTAGCTTTAAGAAGCACTAGGAAACATTCATCTGGTTAGAGCTGTCTAAAGCCAAGGGCAGCAGTCCTCAGAGTCATCAATGAAAATACAATACATCTCTGAGTCTGCATCAAGTCCACCTGTTCTGGAAGAGGCCATTGCCATGGCCATAGCTATGTGGGACTAACTATCCATTTACTTTTCTCATCAATAATTGTGGCTGTTACTGGCCCTGGAATGGAAGGAAGAAAGGTAGCAGAGGAGGAAAAGGCAAGGCTGAAATTGCTCAAAAGTCTCCATTATTTATGGAGTTGCTCTGCCTATTAAGATTTTGAACTTGGGAAACACATGCATCCTTCACTGGTGTGATCTTTTTTTTTCCCCTGATAGATAAGGACATCCTCTCCTCCTCGTCAGACCCCCTGTGCAGAAGCTAGGGAATAGAAGAGAACACAAGAAAGTAGTTGCCTGTTTCTTTCGGTGCCTTGAAGGATATTTTAAGGAGAGCATAGCATCAAGTGGGATAAAATGGCAATACATTTAGAAAGGGGGTGTTGGAGGACTAAGAAGAGGTTAGTGAATGGGAATGTATTGGAATGAAATTACTACACACAGAATTTAGCATTACAGTGAAAAGAATGGAACGTCATCAATGTTCTCGGTGAAAGTATTGACTCAGAGCTAAAGAAACTATCATGAAGAATAAGGAGAAACAGTTAGATAATTAGAAATAAAAAGCTGAGACCTAGACTAGTAGCAATGAAGTGTTCCTCATGGAAGCTATGTGCATAAGATTAATTTCTTTTACACCTCTGAAGAAAACATGACAAATATTGTGCATCAGAAATCAAGCAAAAACCATGTCAGTTGTCAGTTGCACATGGAGAAAATCCTTTTTTGCATTTGTTCTTGCAGCTGAAATCTGGAGGTAGTTCAGGAGACTGTTTCTAGACTTTTCTAGGTTTCTGTTGCTGTAGTAGAATCTAGTTCTTGCTTCTAATGAAACTGGCAGCCAGCTTCCTCGTAGAAAACACATTATCCCACAAATGAACACAGGATTAACCCACTGATAAGTAACACCAAGGTATTTCTTTGGCCTTCCCTGCCCTTTGCTGAGTATGAATCAGAAGCTCTGACAAAAGGAAGGGTATTCTTCTGGTAACAATCACTTCCACTCACGTTACAGAAAACTCAGAAGAGCAATACACCTACTTTCCTAGCAATAAGCTCTTTTAAAAAGACTCATGCAATTTTCCCCACCATACTGACAATTCCAGTTGAATTAGTTAATATCCTGCCCATATTTTTCCCCATCCTTGTTCTACCAGTGAGAGACATTTCTACATTTAAAGTTTAAATATTCCCTTGCCATGGTATACAACCACGTCTATCTGACTTGTTTTACTTGATGCCTAGATGTCAGCTGAAGCCATTTAGAAGAGATACAAATATAAGTGTTATCCTGTTCATATTATACAATATTTTCCTTGTCTAGTAACCAGCATCTTTGGCAAGGACGAAGAAATGTTAAATCAAATCTGGCCAGGTTTTGTCATCTCAAATTCTTTCTATTCCAAAAGATTTGTATGGCTGCTACACTGAATCTTCTACATAATTTTTCTTAAATCGCCATTGCTGTATCCAAATTTAGCCTATTGTGGTGTAGAATTTATCTGTAAAGTGAACTAACCCAAAACTGGCCTTCTCACCATTTTAACAACATTTACTACTCCAGTGGATTTAGATATATTTATTATTTTGTGTGTTGCAAAGGTCCTGCGTTCCTTAGATGAAAAACTGTCAGGTTCCCAATGTTTTTCACGACCTACTTTTTCCTGTTTGATTCTGTTTCCCAGTGGGTTTGTAATTCTTCTCTTTTTCTTTTTTTCCAAGCTGGCAGCATTGACAGTAGTACTTTATTTATCATCCTTTCCCCAGAGTTTGAGAATATTTTATCTAGGCTATTCTGTAATTGTTTAACCCAATAAAGTAATGCTTGAATATATATTGCTAATCAATAGACTCTCGTCACTTACGGGTTAATCCAGTTTGGTGCTAGATCTTCCTTTCCTATGGAAAACCCACCAGAAGAGGTAGTGCAGAAGAGAAACGAGAGCTGACAAGGAAGTGCATGAACCTGACCTTCAAATATTTCAAAGTAGTCGCTCTCTTGGATGGGAATGGTTCAGAGGTGTGATGAGCAGAAAAGGAGCTGAGCCTCTCAGCTTCACAGATTTTGTGGATCTCTGATATAGAAGAGATTTTGTCCTACTTTGAATCAATCTTGCTTCACTTCCTTCTGATTAGAGAGTTCCTTCAGGTCATGGGCTGTTAGCAGACTCTCTCTGAGCACATTAACACCTGCCAATGAGCCAATGTGCACTATTGATGCTGAGCCAGCATTAATTCCTGCTAAGATCTTGGCTGCTGCCTTTGCCACCTCACTAAGAAACACTCCCAAGAGTACTTAGTCTTCTCTACCACCTTCTTGTGCCCTTGTCC